>NC_057361.1:22106877-22391877 GCF_016509475.1 Prionailurus bengalensis | reverse complement strand
GCTTCAGGCTCCGAGCTAGGTCCTTGACTTCTAATGTTGGTCTGTCATTAAACTTCTTCCTTTTCTAACCCTTCAACTTTGGTATCAGTAAGCTTTGAAAGTACTCTATGAATCAACAATTTTATGATTTATAACTCCTGCCTGATCTTTTTCCCCCGAACTTCTCTGTTATACCCAACTGATTACTTGGCAACTCCACTTAGGTCGTTAAGAACAATTTTATATTTAACATGAATAAAATTCACCTGTTCATCTTGCCTCACAAACCTGTACCCCAGTCTCCCTCATGACATTTATCAGCAATTCCATGTTTCTAGTTACTTAGGCTAAAAACCTTGGAGTCGGTTTGGATTCCTCTAATTTTCCCATGTCCCTTCTGCTATCTGTCAGCAAAGTTTATGGGGTATAAATGCAAAATGTGTACATAACCTCATCAGTTCTCATCACTTTTATTGCTAAGTCTAAGGCATTTCTCACCTGGATCCCTGCAGTTGCCTCCTAATTGTCCTGCTTCTCTGCTTGCCTTATTCCTGTTTATTCTCAATAGAGCCATGCACAGTGACCTTGAAAAGTAGATCAGATCATGTCCTTTCTCTGTTGAAAGCCCTGTAGCATCTTTTATCAGACTAGAAGCTCCTGCTGTTATAATGGGCAACAAGTGTCACCAGTGCTTCCCTTTTCAAGCCCTTGACCTCATGGGCTGTTACCTCCATCTTGATCTCTCTTTTCCAGGTACTTGCTTTCTTTGTGATTCCTCTACCTCTCTAAATACTGGGTCCCATTATGATCTTAGCATCTACTGTTGCCTCTGCCTGGATTGTTTTTTTCAGCTTTATGTGTTCGTCTCCTTCATCAACTTCTCATATTTTATTCAAGTGTCACTCTCTCACTAGGGCCTTTCTTGGCCCATTCTTTTTTAAAACCTCGAGCCTTCCACAGTCCTCCCTTTTCCACCTCCATGGTTTGCGTTCTTCCATGATACTTACGGCCATCACACAAGAGGTCATGTTTTATTTATTTTCTTGTTTCTTTCTTGTCCCACAATACTGTTTAAGTTCCATGAAAGCAGGGAAGTAATAAGTATCTAAGACTCTTTATTTCTTTTGATTATTGCTTTTACTGTAGCATCTACAGCAGTGTGTCTATCGCACAGTATTAACTCAATAAATATTCTTTGAATGAAGTGTAATCTTCCACCTTGAATGAATCGTTTACTTAGGCATTTTCTTCAGTCTCTCTAGATGGATTTGATCCGCATTGAACCTTGGTATGGAAGTACAGTGATGTGAATCTGACTTATTGCATTATTTTTTTTACATTAATATAATCTATAGTATTGTAGAAGATGTAAAAATACAGGACACTGGTTTGCAGGAAAACTGTAATTTTTGCAATATTACAACAGACATGAATTGCTGTTTTACACTTTTTATTCAACCAAATTAATTTTAAAACATTAATTTAAAGAAAGTGTAAGTCATTACAGTGGAAATCCCTGCATCCTATTTCGTAAACCTCAAGCAAACCAAATTCAAACTATAAATATTGAAAGTGATCCCTTACCTTAAGTAGCATAGGTGGAACCCCTGGGATCATCACATTCATACTTGGCTCGGCCAATAGAGGAAACACAAATAATCTTACTATTCTTGACTTTTCAACAGAGAAAATGAAGCCATCTTTACGCTAAATAAATTAATCTATTATGTCTGTTAGCTTTTTCAACTGTTAACATTCAGATTTTTGATTAATTTGGACACAATTACTACTGAATAATGTTTGCCATTAGTTTAATTGAACAATAAATATGAAAGAGTAGTTACATATATGCATTTATTTATAAATGCATGTAAACATGTACTTTTAAAAATGTTGTTTATAGTTGTCCAAGTAATTTAAGGCTCTTTCGAGAAGTGGAGTCTATATTGGCTTAAAAATCACAAAGTCCAGATTTTTTTTTTAACTGCCACTGTTTGAACTTGACCTATGAGAACTAGAGCATGTGGTGACATACCTTAAGTCCCCAGGCTTTTTGTTTCTAAATGTTAAGCCAGTTCTTTTCTGAGAGCTCATCTAACTATTATACGAGTGTTATTTTTATCATATTTGCAAAGTTCGAGTCTCTGAAATCAAATTGCACATTTCTCACGTAGTCATTTTATTTTCTTGTAATCTTCGTGACAAATCTAAGAAACAGAAGTTTCAAATGTTTTGTGGGGAAAAAAAAAGTACTTAACAGTTTCTGCAAAATTGCTCTTCACTTAGTTAATTCTTGCTTATCTTTCAGTTGTCATTTCAGTTGTCACTTCCTAAAGAAAAACTTGTCTGATCTCATTTTATATATTATTATTTATCAGCACTGCCCAATAGTGCTTTCTCTGATGATGGAAATGTTCCATATTTTCCTGTCCAATATGGTAGCCAGCAGCCACATGTAGCTTTTGAGGGTATGGAATGTGGCTAGTGTGATTGAGGAAAGAAATTTCTGATTTTATTCATTTTTACTGAAATCAAATTTAAATGCATTAAATCATATATAGCTAGTGTTTATCATATTGGACAGCACAGTTCTTGACTACAGCCCTCTCATTCGCTGTATTTGTCATCATTATAACCTTGCATTTCTTAGTGTAATGACTTGACTCATTTCTCACTTTACCATTAGAGTTTCATCATCATATTTAAATAGGTCCTTGTATATTTTTACTCATTTTTGAATCTTCACAACCTAGCTACATAAGTGGTAAAAAGCAAATATTTAGTGAATAAATTATTGTGATATGGCTGATGCATTATGCAACTCAAGCAACACCTTTGACTTAGTGTATAAAAATGTGCCTTGCCTGGAATTCTTCACTGCACCATGGCTAATGCAGTGACATCACAGAGTGGCTCTGAACCAGGATAGGGAAGGGAGGGAGTTTAGTGATAGTGAAATCTGTAACAGAGAAAGGGCCGTTGTCCATGCTTCCCTTTCTAAGAGAGTTCAGTGATTAACAGTGAAGTATTAAGATGTACTAATCAAGCATCTAAGATTATTAAGGGTTTTGTTGAGAATCACCCATTCATTGACTTATGTAGGTAAACACTCTAATTCATGTATTGACAGTCAACAGTCATAAGACAGCATGCTTTAATCTAGGTATTTTCAGTATACATAAGAAAGCTTGAAAAAAAAAAGACAGAATCTGGATCACGGCTTTCCTTAACATAATGTGTATAGCAGTCAATCATAACTGTATATGGCTTGTTTCTTTTGCTTTTATACAGTTTCCTTTAGATAAAATTCTATATTTCTAATATAAACTCCAGGAGGATTTCCATACAGGTAAACAAATGCTACTGAAAGTTCAGAAGCTATCATACTTGAGCCTTAAATACATACATAATAGGTTCACATACATAATCCAGTGTTAGATTTTCTTTTTGCTGTTCTTCCTATAATTCCTTTAATTTAATAGATACAGTTGTTCATTTAGAATAAAAATTAAGTCACTTGAGTAGAGCCCCTCTTCAGTGACTGTTATTTTTCCAAGAGGTAAGCACCTTTTTAATTTTTCTCTTGAGGCTACTTGTAGCACATCTATTGGTTCCAACTTGCTTCTTTTTGACCTTTCTTTCTGACTCGCTCTACCATCACCCCCCAGATCTGTCAAGAAAAGGAAAGTTAATAACCAAGTTTCAAGCCAAGAATGAGATTAGATTCACACTCACGCAAGGGAAGGTGAGTTTTGAATTTTGAAAAGAAGCCCTTCAAGGGTCATGTAATTACTAGGGTGTTATCAAAAAATTATTACTGCTGCATATTCCTCATTTGGGAGGCAAGTGCCACAATGCCACAGGGCAGAAGAAAGTTACAAATGGTGACATGCAAATGAGTCAGGAAAGCACATACATTGGTGTTCCGCTGCCCCATTTGCTAATGGAAAATGCAACATCAGAAAGCTTGCCTTTCATGGAGAATGACATATCTAGGACATTGGCTGGGATTTATAGTCACCCATCTTTCTGCTGCTTCATTGGCTTTTACAATTCATTTCAGTTTTCACTTACAGGAAAAAATCATGGTGTACAGATTAGCATATATCCCCGTCATGCTTCTTTTGGCTGCTGCTTTTACTTGTGATTAATTTTTAAAATTCAGCTAATTTATTTATGTGATAGTTCCTGAGAATCATGACTTGGAAAATAATTTTGCCTTCATCAAGACTTGTCTCCATAACAATACTCCTACATGCTTTTGCTAAGCACTTGTTCTGCTCTTCAGATTCTACCTTGATTTAAACATCCACTCTCTTGTTTAAATTAAAGAGTCCTCTTGCAGATTTTTTATTGTCTGGAGAAAGGGGGAAAAAGGATAAATAAAAAAATGACATGTCTCCAGACTAATGTATAAAAGGTCTGAAAATTACAAGTCATGTGGTGCTTCCTATATTAGAACATTAATTCTTGGGAAAATGTTTTATTCAGGTTTAATCAGCACCTTGGAGATACAATCTGAATCTTTTGAGATTTTTGCAATCCTTATTTCTGACCCAGTTTTTAAAATTTTTCGGGTGTTAAGGAACTACCGTTTTCTGCATGTAAATAGGAAATCAAAACTATTTGAAATAGGTTATATCTTGTTACCTATTTGACTGGGTCATTTTGAGCATTTTCTTTGACTTTTACCTGAGGTAACAGTGATGCCACAAATTATATACTCTGGGACCAGATAATTGTGAAAAGACTCATCTCACTTTTGGAGCCTTTTTATCATGCTCTAAGAACACATAACAGGTGAATACAAATGAAATTGTTGGTGTTCCTATTACATTATATTTCCGGGCATAGTATGATAGTACAATTTCAATACTTATATAAAACTTGTAAAATATTTTTGCTTCTGTATAAACAAAATCAAACACATAAAAAAGAACAAGAGTGGGGCACCACTCTTGGTTTCAGCTCTGGTCAGAATCATGGTTTGTGGGTTTGAGCCCCGTGTTGGGCTCTGTGCTGGCAGTGCAGAGCTTGCTTGGGATTCTCTCTCTCTGTCTCTCTCTCTCTCTCTGCCCCTCACCTGCTTATGCTCTTGCTCTCAAAATAAACTATAAAAAAGGAACAAAATCATCCTTTTTTTGACCTACATGGTCTATAATCATGTAACAGCTAATAAAGAATTATAAATTCATAATGAAAATCATAGGTACAATATATTTTTTTGGGGTGCCACGTTCTTTTTTTTTTTAATTTTTTTTTTCAACGTTTATTTATTTTTGGGACAGAGAGAGACAGAGCATGAACGGGGGAGGGGCAGAGAGAGAGGGAAACACAGAATCGGAAACTGGCTCCAGGCTCTGAGCCATCAGCCCAGAGCCTGACGCGGGGCTCGAACTCCCGGACCGCGAGATCGTGACCTGGCTGAAGTCGGACGCTTAACCGACTACGCCACCCAGGCGCCCCTGGGTGCCACTTTCCATGCTAATACTTAATGTTACAACAGCTATATGAGCTTCAAATTACTCAAAGTTATTAATTATGAAGCTGACATTGAGTTAATACTTTCATGATCCCTACCTAGTAAGTAGCAAGACTGGAAGCCATACTCATCTTTTTGCCTGAAGAACCCACATAATTTACCACTGTATTATTTCAAGGTCTTCATTTTTTTCTTTGGGTAAAGAGGTCAGTCTGATTCAGTATTTTCAAAGGCTTATAGTTGTATTGCTGAAAAAGTTTTGTCACAGTAGAACTAAAAATAGAATGCTCATCATATGACCTGGTAGCTGTGGTTCCCTTTTAAAGATATTAGTCAATGATGTAAGTCTTATACAGACAAATATTTCAAGAAAAATCTGGAGCCACCCAAGCCTTAAGCAATGGAATGGGACTTGACTGAGATCAGTGACCACTCGTGGGCAAGAGAGACCATTCCTAAGCTTCTACAAGGGAGCCTCTATCTGTAGTATCCATTTGGTCCAACAATTACCGGACTGCCTCTTTCTTATAGCTTTGTACAAGACTCACATCATCAGGAATCCTCCTTTTGTGCCATTATTTATTCTCTGATCATAATCACTTTCCCATAACTACAGTGAACTCAATTATCCCTAGAAAAGGAAATTTATTTTTGAACCAGTGCCACCATATATAATTTTCCCTTAAAGATCAGATTTTTGAAAATAGAAATCTATTCTTCCCATTAATTCCTCAGTCTTCTGAAATTACAGGCCAATTCCCAGTGCTTAAACATGCCATAAAATCTATCCATGGGGCGTCTGATGGCTTAGTCATTTGAGGATCCAACTTTGGCTCAAGTTATGATCTCAGAGTTCGTGGATTCGAGCCCCCATGTTGGACTTTGTGCTGACAGTATGGAGCCTACTTCAAATTTTCTGTCTTCCTCTCTCTGTGCCCCTGCCCTGACTCCTCACTCCCTCTCCCTCCCTGTCTCTCTCTCAAAAATATATAGACATTTTTAAAAATCTATCCAGAGAATATCTAACTCCCCATCCAATTCTGTTCTCAAGCTGAGCCCTACCATCTCATGTCTTAGTTATGTTCATAGGAATTTCATATCACTGAACACTGTAGTATAAACTTTATGTAATTCAAAAGGAAAACAAAATGCTTACAAAAAAGGTCTTGAGAGTGTCAAGTTAAAATCTTTCAATTCTGTAAGGATTTTAAATAACAAACATTTTGTTTAATTGTATGTACATAGTTGTAATATCTAAAATTTATTATGGAAATCTAGAATTTTTATGATTTATGGGTAGCTTATTAAAAACAAAACAAAGAAAAATCTAAGAAAAGTAAACTTTTTTTGCCAATACCACTCATTAGTTGATCCAAGAGTCCTACTAATGGAATAGCTTGAGTTTGATCCAGATTTTCATCAACGTCTCTTTATTTTCCTATCAACCTTATGATATTAATTATTCTTACTTACACAGTTGAATAATGCTGACAACACATTGTATTTATAAAGCATAACATTTCTTAGACATTGTCTTTGCTTCTGTACTTTTTTCCAAGTCTTGTTGTAAGTACACCATGGTTATTAGTTGATTATGGTTTTTCCCAGCTCTTATGGTGACAACATCTGTTGAAGAGAAATTCTTGTATGATACTTCTGTATCGCATTAATATTTGTCATCTTTTTCTATTATTTTCCTCCCTTCATCTCCTATTACTAGTCTTCACTAATTACCTGCCTAAATGTCAGCCACCTTTGGCCATTCACCTCTAATGCCCTATTTTCCTATGATAGAACTTCAACTCAAAGATCCTCATATTTATGCCCCTGTCATCTTAGGAACGTTTACTGTGGTAGAAGGCATGAAATCTGGAGTAAAAGTATTTTGTTAGGAGATATGTGCTAAATATTACCTGGGCTTCCTTAAAACAGGCAATTAGATTTCTCAGTATCAGTTTCTTAATAAGAATTTTGAGATAATCTTAGCTTATCTCATGGACTGGCTGTGAGTCTCAAAGAAGATAATATGTATCAGAGTTTTTTGCAAACGGTGAAAATTTATGCAAACACTACTGTTACTTCAAATCTACAGTCTCTTTGGAGTATCTGTAGTCCACTCCTCTATTTTTATTATTATTGTTTTAAGTAGGCTTTATGCCTAGTGTGGAGCCCAACATGGGTTTTGAACTCATGACCCTTAGATCAAAACTTGAGCTGAGACCGAGAGTTGGCACTTAACTGATGGAGCCACCCAGGCACCTCTGTAGTTAACTCCTTTAACTACCTATTTACTTCTCATGTCAGATACTCTGAAGTCCTCTCCACCACAGGTGCTTCAAAGGAGGAAAAAGAAAACCCAAAGCATGCCCACTGCAGTGAAAGGAGTCTCCTTGGGGGCTGTTGGTTGGAGATGTATAATTGCAGCCATTAACATTTTTGAACAGGACTGTTCCTTGATGAAGTTGGTTCTGCAATTTGTATCCACAAAGGGGGAATAAAGAGTAAATGTACACCATTGATAGAGCATAAAAGAATGGAAGTTAAAGGGAGAAATCCTATACCATCTTGATAAGAATACCAAAGAAAGTTAAGGGAGCTATACATGTTGAATGACTTTCCAGTTCTAGTACCACCTGACAAGATGATAGCGATTCTCTTAGGCTGAATTGTAGGTTGATGCTGTGAGTTGAGTTGTGACCACTAAAGAGATATGTTGATGTCCTAACACCCCCACCCCGACTTGTGAAAATGACCTCACTGGGAAATAGAATTTTTGCCGATGTAATGCAATGAAGATGCTATGATTAGGATGAGTTATCCACTATGACAGTATAAAAAGAGAAAAACACCATGTGAAGATAGAGATACACAGGAAGAATGCTATGTGACAAGAGAGGCAGAGATTGGAATGGTGAATTTATAAGCCAAGAAATGCCAAGCATTAATATTTACCACCCTATACTAGGAAGAGGAAGGAAGGATTCCCCCCTATAGGTTTCAGTGGGAACATGGCCCTGCTGACATCTTCATTTTTTTTTCTTTTCTTTTTTGTATTTTTTTGATTTTTTCTTTTCTTCTCTGTTTTCTTTAATTGTTTAAGATTTTTATTAATAGGTGATGGCCATTTATTGAAGTTTTTGAAAAAATCAAGTTGTAAGTTTGTATTACAAATTAAAAAAGAGGTTCTTAAAATCTCATCCTGACCAGATACAAAACAATTTAAAAGGATGTATTGAGAAAAGCTAGGTTTCAGACAAAATCAAAGCACATTTGCTGTTCGTATAAAGGACATCTTTGGGTAAAAATTAAAGAAAAATTCCACACTTCGTAGATAATGCATATAGTTCCAGTTATATGGTCATTGGGCAAAGAATAAGCATTTAAGGGCTTCAGCTCTAATATTCCATTCATTTCTTATTGCTGGAATTTCATATTCATTCCATCTTCTTGGATGAGTAAACTGGATGATGGTAGAGATAGTAAGCTGGCATTTATTCACTTGCCAACTTTTCAGCCTCTGGAGCTGCACGTGGATCGTCTGGGTTTGTTTACTTGCCATCTTCTTGTTTGGGGATTTCTGGGCATCTGTGTGGTACTTGAAGTTGTGGTGGTACCAATGTTGAGGTGACTATTGACCTTGTGACTCCCTGATTTCCCTTACCTTCTTCATTGCGGCCCTCTGTAGACTATCTTTGGTGAGGAGGACCCCAGCAGAATCGTGGTCTGTAACTCCCATATATAATCTGTTTCACTGGTCTGTCTTCATCTCCTGCGTCCTGGTTGTCGGCACCATCCATCCCTTCTCCCTGCACAGAAGGGTTCGAAAATGGTGGTGACTGCCCCTAGAGTCTCCACATGGAATAAGTTGGGAACCATGGCCTGTGGTAGGGCTGTGCTGTTGGACTTGGCCTCGGGGAGCACTCTGACCCCTTATTCTTTGCCCTGCTCTCACTATTCTGCTAATTCTGTTTACACTTGTTTGGAGGATGGCAGTGACCATAATGGTTAAGGTGTCCTGTGTAGTTACTGCCTTCCGCTCGAGCTTCACCACGGCTTGTAACATTTGCTGCCTTGGCACCCTTTTGTCCTTGAGCAGCACCAGCCTCCACACTTGTTCCATGTCCTATGCTGTGAAGGTGCTTTCTTGGCTTATTCTCATTTCTGGGAGTCTGTTGTACAAATACATCTTTGGTGTCATTCTTGTTGACGAAACCATGTGTTTCTTACATTGAAACATTTTACTGTTTCTAAAACCTTTATGAGTAGCTTTTAGTCCCCACTGGCAGGCGCCACTGATTTGCCCCTGGAGTTGCTCCTTCCTGGTGCCCAGCTTGGTGTCAGCAACAATGGAGGCACAGTGGGGAGGTGGTGCGGGGCGGCTCCTGTGTCTGGCCTTGATGCTCATGATTGTGGTGATGGTAACCGGAGCCTACTTTGGAAGCTGAGGTGGGGCTGCTCAGTGCTCTCAGAGCTCTACTCTCCTCATTCCCAGTATGGAACTCCTGACACCTTTATTTCATTAAGACTTCAAGTCTCCAAAACTATAAGACAATACATTTATCTTGTTTGAACTAACCCATTTGGTGGTACTTTGTTAAAGCAGCCCTAGGGAATTAATCGAGTTGATGACCTTGGTTTATATTTGGTAAATCCTACATTTGAGGGTCTGTTGGAACGTCCATGGGGAGATGTACACACATGGGGGAGATGTAGAACTGGTAGTAAGAAATACAAATCCAATGTTTAGTGGAAAAGTAGTTAGAAATGTGGCTCTGGGAAACTTCAATTTATCAACCCTAGTTGAAATCCTAAAAGGAGGACATACATGTTGCATTAATATCATTTGTGCTAGCCACTGTACCAGCAGTAATCCAAAAATGTATGATAATACAATCAAGTTTTCCTATTTACTTATTTTTAATGTATTTTTAAAAATTTTTCTTTACCATTTATTTATTGTCAAGAGACAGAGACACATTGCAAGGGGGGAGATGCAGAGAGAGAGGAAGGCACAGAATCCTAAGCAGGCTCCAGGCTCCGAGCTGTCAGCACAGAGCCCGACGCGGGGCTCGAACTCACAGACTGAGAGATCATGACCTGAGCCGAAGTCGGACGCTCAACGGACTGAGCCACCCAGGCGCCCCGTAATGTAGTTTTTTCAAATATTTATTTTATTTTTGAGAGAGCACAAGTAGGGGAGGGGCAGACAGAGGAGGACAAAGGATCCAAAGTGGGCGCTGCCCTGACCGGCTGACAGCAGCGAGCCCTATACGAGGCTCCAACTCATGAACCGTGATGTCACCACCTGAGCTGACGTCAGATGCTTAACTGACTGAGCCACCAAGGTGCCCCTCCTGTTTACTTAACAGTTGAAATAGATTCGCATCAAGGAGGCTTCCATATGGTGGCCTAGGAATCCATGTCCTTGGATCTTAGGGTTCCCCTACCTTAAAGGGTGTCCTCAGGGGCGCCTGGGTGGCGCAGTCGGTTAAGCGTCCGACTTCAGCCAGGTCACGATCTCGCGCTCCGTGAGTTCGAGCCCCGCGTCGGGCTGTGGGCTGATGGCTCAGAGCCTGGAGCCTGTTTGCGATTCTGTGTCTCCCTCTCTCTCTGCCCCTCCCCCGTTCATGCTCTGTCTCTCTCTGTCCCAAAAATAAATAAAAAACGTTGAAAAAAAAAAAGGGTGTCCTCAGATTCTTTACTGGAGTCTTTGTATTCAGTAGTCCAATAAGCAAGAAGAGAGAGAGAGAGTAGGATCATGTAAGATACTTTATGAATCAGGCTTAAGCTCCACTAGCTAGAACTCATTTACTTTCCCCAAGCTTAAGTATAGAGGAGCCTGGGAAATAAAATCTTCCTCTTTGATCAGATCAACATCTCTGCAGATTCTATCACAGATGGGCACAGAAACAAAGGTGTGCAAGATGGGAAATGACATGCCTGTTTAAGCAAGTGCAGCCAGGATTCTTTGTGTTCAGAGGGAAGGGAGAGTAAGACCATCTAGGGCTATGCGAAATCAGAAAGTACAGACCTGTGTAGAATATTGAAGAAACAGTACAATTTGGACAAACCGTGGTAGAGGGGAAATGACCAAGAGGAAGAAAATTGAATGAGCAGAGCCACAGAGGGAGTGGGTCCCAGGATTTCTTCTGAAAATAGCATTTGGACAGTTGAGGCGGGTAAACCAGAATCCAGTTCAAATCACAATAGGATGTTCCTAGTTAATGCGCAGATCAGTAGTGGATTCACCCTTTCACTTTACCTTTGCCAAGTGGATTTAAAATTCTGCAGACTCTAATTTATTGAAATTTACTGCCAAAGTGAGAATGACAGTTATTTCTTTCCACTTCTCAGTATGGGACCACAGTTTTATTAGAATGCTTGCCCTCTGCGCTCAGCAAGGAGCATGTTATAATTAGATGAGTATTACAATAGAGATTCTGTTAATGGGATTTTGGAGACATAGTAAAAAAGAAAACCTACAAGAGTGTCTCCATTAGACTCTATATAAGTAAGGGAAACCTGTCTTAGGAGACCACTAAAGAAATCAGCAGGAGTTAGTTAACTGAAGGTCAAACAAAATGACACGTTAAGCCTTGGGGGATACTGTTACACTAATCACGGCAGGTCAGGGACTGAGTGGAGGTGCCTGTGCATATTACTAATATGAAAATGAAGATGGGAATTAAAACATCAGAAGTGCCCTCTTTATTTTTGTGTAAATTTGAATTACACCTCTCAGTAAACAGTATTAAAATATTTTGTCCTGCGCACTGTCAGTGTGACATCACAGGGCATCCTTAAATGTAAACGTTCTATAAGCAGTATTTTAAAAATGATTCTCACTTGAGGTCAGGTAGCCTCTGCCTCCTTTTTAAAGTGTATATATTTTTTCCGAGTAAAAAAAAATATGCTCATCGTTAAAAAAAAAAACTTAGAAAAGGAAGAAAACATAAGACAAAACATTTAAAATGTCGTCATACCAAAAAATTCCCTGATGTTTTTGTTTTTCTATTAACTATTCATAGATAACATGTACCACGATGATAATTTACACTGGTTTTTCTATCGAGTTGTTTTCATTGGAATTTTTGGAATATTTGGAATCCAAATATTTTGGGTTGATTGGTTCTGTTTTTCTTTTGACTTAATGTTTTTCATTATCTTGGAAAAATGATGTGAAACAGCCTTAAAAATAATTACTGGGAGTTTCATCTCATCTGTCTGAATTTCCTCTAAGGGAAGTACAAGAAAATGAAGTCAATTATTTTTTACTCATTCAGCGCAAGTCTGTACTGTCCTTTTTCAGGTAGAGAAAATAATATTCTCAAAGAAGAAAAAACACACATAGGATGGTGGAGCGCCACAGTGGTTGAAGCCTTCATTGTCCATGGGCCTGCCCTTTGGCATTGCACTTGCCAATGACTAGGGATTCCTCTCAATACCCTTCCGTTCTTCAGTTGTAAGGGGGCAGTGCCAGAAAAGGCAGGGGATGAGTGGGGACTTTATCCACTGTTCACTTAGTGGATTTCTGCCTCGGAACCTAGACTAACTACAGTGAGACTCTGCTCCTAAGTGCTGACCTTTCCAAATACTCAACTCCTGTCCCCAAGATTAAAAGGGTTCCATCTGGATTTGCTCTTTCCCTAGCATTTATCTTTGAGTAACCACAGGCATTTGAGGCTGGTATTCAAAATGACAGGACTTGAGGATTTCATTCTCTACAGTGTTTGTGTTTGTAATAATTTACAGCACCAGGGAAAAATGAAATAACAGGATTGCTGCAACATAAGTGTTGGGCTTTTTACCATTTGACCTGGCGAGAAACTAGCAGCTCAACTAGGAGAAAGGGCAACTAGGTGTGAAAACGGTGAAAAAATACTGTTCTCGTGCAGGCATTTATCCCAATAATGGGAGGTTTGTAGATTGCTTGTCAGGCAGGTTTGACTTGAGTCTAGATTCAGCACTATTCCTTCCTGTGTCCATATGAGACATAGATGTTACTCGTATAGTTCTGACACATAAAAGACTAACATAGACGGAAAACATTTCTTTATTTCTTAATGCCTTTATAGACATAAAGTTAAGTACGAAACACTAATATTTCTATATATGCTGTCTTGAACCATATGCATGTATGAAAATTAGTCTTACTTTTAATCATCAATTGTTAATATATCCCCAGGAAATTTTACTGCCTGTTTTAGAAGTAAAGAAATGAGCGATGAATTTAGCTATCCTGCTGACCTAATTTTGAACGGGTTGATTCATATGTTTTTTATATATCCTGATTTGAGGGTTAAAAAGTTAATGTGTTGGCTATGGTTGCATCAAATCAGATGATACAACCTCTCTTCTAAAAAGTGACTGATAACAACACACTTGGATAGGAACAGGATTAATAATTGAGAATTATGTACGTGCATGATTTCCATATATGATTCATGACACATAACTGTGCCAAAGAATTGCATTACAGTTGATGAAGCTATGAAATATGGTTCCTGTCACTTTGTAAATGATCTTTGATCCCAAATTACTTCACCTGGCAAGTACTAGAGTCTGTTTTCCTTTTCTGCTTTGTTTACATTTTTTTCACTAAAGTGCTTTGTGTTTGTTTGGAGGTTGTTTTACTTCTTTATGTTTTAAATATACAAGTTAGTGAATTCTTTGATAGGCAAATCACTTGCTTCCTTGAAAACAGCATAAAGGATAATCAAGATTGTGAGGAGGAAGGGGCGCCTGGGTGGCTCGCTTGGTTGAGTATCGGGCTTTGTCTTAGGTCATGATCTCATGGTTCATGAGTTCAAGCCCCACGTTCGGTTGGATGCTTTCAGCCCAGAACCCGCTTCGGATCCTCTGTCTCCCTCTCTCTGTGCCTCCCATGCTTATGCTCTCTCAAAAATAAATAAGACATTAAAAAAAAAAGATTGTGAGGAGGAAGAAGGATGAAGATAAAGTGGACATGTGCTTCTTCATAATTTTTAGGGTTGTACAGTATAAGACTTTAAGAGAAATTTTAAAATGCATCCTGTGAAGTAACAGCCATGACCCTTTCTCCTCTGGCAGATTCCTAAGTTACCCATTGCAGAAGAGAGAGTAAAATGAGGTAGATTTAAATGGGGGTATAGAAAACGTTGAAAAAAAAGAGCAATAGCATAATATCCAGTAAAACAAGTGACCATAGAATGTTGGGGCTACACAAGAAATCAGAGAGAGTGAACTTGCCAAGTGAGGCATGTTTCTCTGGTCCATTAGTCTCATAATGAAATCACGTACTTATAAGTATTAATAAAAATGGAACCACTCTAATAGCATTCTTCTTAGTAGTGTTCTTAGAAATTAGACCCTTTTCAAATGGAATCACTTACTCACATGATCTTCTTGTAGCTCTGTGTCCTTTTAGACTCTTCTTTGTATGAGTTTAGTCCTAAATGATGAGAAGTCCCACATAATTCTGCAAATTTACTTGGCTGTTTTGCTGCATCAGTCTCTGAGCCTAAGTTTCCAAGCCTACTTTTTCAAATGTGTATTTAGGGGGGCTCCTGGGTGGCTCCGTTGGTTAAGCGTCTGACTCTTGATCTTGGCTCAGGTCATGATCTCACAGTTCATGAGATCGAGCCCCATGTAGGGGTCTGCGCTGACAGCATTGAGTCTGCTTGGGACTCTCTCTCTCTCTGACCCTCCCTTGCTCTTGCTTGCTCTTTCAAAATAAATAAGCTTTAGAAAATAAAATAGGTATTTAAAATGTTCACCACAAGCATACCATTGTGAAAACAGGATATTTCTGTCCCACCCGAAGCTTTGTAGATTATACCTCATATCCCCGTTATGGCCATTGTTGGAGATCTCAATAATTCTTTCAATTCCTGACTTGTAGACAATGTCAGGTTTTCCATTTTTTAATTATTGTTTTTGTTCACTAATTCATTGTCTATTTTGGAAATGTTTCTGGTAGTACTTACTTGACCAAAGGAAGAATTTGAGAAAATCTAAGTCTTAAGTCATAAGAGCACTTATGCAGAAGAGTAAGCTGAATATTACAAAACAATGAATATACATATTTACAAAGCCAAGAACATATTTACCACATGTATCGTAAGCGATTTATTGCATATTACCCATGTACTATCGTGGAAATCTTGGTGGATTGCTCAGAGTCAGGGCTGCTACTCATTGTCCCCTGATCAGGGACTGATCAGTCTCTGATCAGAGGAAATAGCAATTCATAAGGTAGTTCTTTGTCTTAGAAAAATGAGTGTTTTTTATAACTAATTTTGTTTTTGTTGGTAGAACAAGTTTCTAGAGGGAAATCACTTTGAGTAAGAGAAAATGCTTTGTTTACTTTTCTTCCACTGGCCTCTTCTCTTGGCCTCCAGATAACCTCACTATATCTCCCATCCTTCTACTGTGTTCACTGTTACATCCCTAGTGCTCAAAATAGTGCTGGGAAAATGGTAAGTGTTCCATAAACAGTTTTGAGTGAAGTAATTAAAAGACAATCTGAATTAACCTGTCTAGATACCGTCTAATTTATTTCCTTTTATTACAAAACTGAACTGAAAGAAAAATACTCAGTACTTGCTATTCCTTTTTCTTCATATAAAATCACTTGTAAACCCACCAAAGCAACTGTCTCTGTGCAACATTAAAATAAAACTTTTTTTTTTTTAATGTCCGCATGGAATGGCCAATTCCAGAGCTGTGTTCTCTCTAACATTCAAGGTGGACTTCCTCATGGCAGTTAACCCAGAGGTTTTCTTCTTTCTTGAAACTCTTTCCAGAATTTTATAATGAGAAAAGATCTTTATTCCTCTCTTCCCCCTTGCTCATTATAATCCCACAATGACTAATGCTTTCTGAAAATCTATTTAATGACTAGTTTAGGGAGTAAAAGCATTATTCTGGAATTTGATTGCTTGATTCAAATTCTGTCCCCCGTAATTACCAGATCTTCTGAGCATGCTTCTAAACCTCGCTGTACTTAACACAGCCCATTACAACCTCTGTTAAATGAGGGAAATTGTTTCATCTACCTCATGGGATTTTCATGGCTACGAAATAAGGTAAAACATACAGAGTCCTTCAAGTCACATTCAGCTCATCACGAAGACTCACCAGATACTAGTTTTTATGAAATATTAAAATACAGCACCTAGGGGCACCTGGGTGGCTTGGTTGAGCGTCAGACTTCAGCTCAGGTCATGTTCTTGCAGTTCATGAGTTTGAACCCCACATTGGGCTTGCTGGTATCAGTGCAGAGCCCTCTTTGGATCCTCTGTCCCCCCTCTTTGTCTCTATACCCCTCCCCCACTTGAGCTCTCTATCTCTTTTCTCAAAAATAAATTAAGAAAAAAAAAAAAAACAGACAGGGGCACCTGGGTGGCTCAGTCAGTTAAGCGTCTGACTTCGGCTCAGGTCATGATCTCACGGTCTGTGAGTTCCAGCCCCGCATCGGGCTCTGTGCCGGAAGTTCAGAGCCTGGAGCCTGCTTCGGATTCTGTGTCCCCCTCTCTCTCTGCCCCTCCCTCACTCATACTCTGTGTCTATCTCTCTCAGAAAATGAACAAACGTTAATTTTTTTTTTAATTTAAAAAATACAGCACAGAAATATATTTCATTTCCACATTCCACAGCTGGACAATTAGTCCTGTTTAACTCGGTCCTCTCACTCGTCTTATCGTCCAGTTAGCTACAAAATCCTACCTAAATCTGCTCACGTTGCTGTTTTCTGACTCTAGTCCTCATTGGCTCATATCTAGAGTTTTGCAGATGTGGTTATAATTTTGTAGCACTGGGTTAGATGTTGGTAGAAGCTAGACTATAACATGTATCAAATAACAATGGCTTTTCTGGAATTACTTCCTTTTACTTTTCAAGCAATCGTAAAGTAAATATTCTTTTTTCATCTCCATAGAAGTATCTGAAGCTCCAATGATAAGCCAGCCACCTTGATCGAGGTAACAGTACAATAAATGCCAGAGCTGGCATTTCCCATTAATATCCGGTTATACACACTTTGTTTCTTAAGCACTCCAGCAATTAAACCCTTTAGTAGGGAAAGGGGGGAAGAACTCTTTGAGGGCGTTTCCTTGGGGAAACTGAAGTTATAAATACACCCTGAAAGGCTATAGATATTGGTGTCTTACAAACTTTATGACATCTCAAGAAGATTATGTAGCTGGATTAGATAATGAGATTGTAAATGTCTCTCAGGTAAATTAGGCTTTATCTAAAACAAGTTCATTGTGTGCCAGCTCTTGAAAGCCCCTGGTTCTTATAAATCATGATATGCAATGACTTCATGTAAAGTCCTTGCTAAATTTAATCAAGAACATTCTGTAAAATGGGCCGTCCTTTAGGCAGTAGAAGGCACTAATGATGGTTTGCATAGGTGTATTTATCCTGGTATAGACAGTGAAGTATTGGCATCTATCTGCTGTATTTCTTGAGCTCTAAAACCAGCAGACAAGAAGCAATCCAAACAGTTTATTTGTACGTAAGTGAGTAAAGCAACCTCAAATCCTGAAATGTAGTCCTTGCCCGCTCTCGCATAGTATGACCCAATCTAGGAATTGACTACAAAGCCCTTAGATGTGCTTTTAATATGAATTGTGGCCCTAGTTCATAAAATAGCATTTCACGATATTACTTTGTGATTAGGCTACTGCAGGGGTTTTTTTTCAAGTAATTTCTTTTAATAGTTAAAATGAACTATTTTCAGGCTTTTCTCCATGCAAAGCAGGAGAAATATAAAGGCTCTTTTTGATCTGGCGTCTTGTATTAATTTAAATTGAATCTTCACTATTTGAATTTATTGCAGCAGATGTCCTCAGCTACCCAATTATTTTAGCACAATTTGGCACATATATAATTTTAAAAGATCTTGTATCTAGGCGAAGCATTTAATTTCCTACCAAATTAATCCCTTTGGAACATTACGTTGGATGCCATGGTGATGAAAAAAAAGACTCTTTCATAACAGCAAGTTGCTCCAGTAAATACCCAGTATTCTGCACAAATGGGAGATCTGCATTTATGTCTTCTGTTATATATGGTGCACGTTTTCTTATTACTAATTATGTACTTTCTCAGCTATTTTTAATAGGAATGAATGCTGTGCCCTTTCCTTCCTAATTCTGGGTTTTTCTGTTTCCCCTTTTCGAAGGAGGTGACATGATTTTTTTGACCCTAAAAGGACAGCGGATGTAGATTAATCAAGCATTCTTCAGCACTGTGGTCAGAAACAGGAATGATAATAGAATTTGGTCCTTAAAAATTTGCTTAGTTAAATGACATATACCACAGTATGCATTTTTAGTAATTAATTAAAAGCAAGTTAATGTGCCCCAGTTACTGTTGCTGTGTAACAAGTTATTTATTCTAAATCTTTTTAGAGTAAAGCAAAGCATTTTATTACGTGTACAGATCATGTGGAATAGATAATTAGATATGGCAGAGCACAGATGGTTTGACTGCGATCCATGATGTCTGGGCCCTCAGCTGGCAAGACTCAAAGACTAGAGATGACTTAATGGCTCAGAGCTATGAAAATCTCGAAGTTTTTTCACATACATGTGTGGCACATAGTCTGGTATAATTAAAAGTCTGGAAATTCAGCTGGGAACATTGGCTGAAACACCTGTAAACAGCCTTTCTTGGTATTTTTGGTTTGAATACCATGGTGGCTAGTTTCCGAGGTAAAGCATCTTACAAGAACGCATGCCAAGGAGCAAGCATTCTGAGAGAATCAGGTGAAAAAACCTCAGAATTCACTCGGCATCACTCCCTCCGAATAGTTATAAACCCATCCCTAAACCCACTCTAGATTCAAGGAGAAAAGACACAGACCTCACCACTTAGTAACAGAAGTTAAAATGATTTGTGGACATACTTGAAAGCCACGACAAATGTATCACTTAATAGAATCATAGATGACACATACTTTGTTTATACTTAAGATTGTTGTAGTCTCTATAACATGACACATCCCTCAACTGTTGAGAGATCCATTGAAGTTTAGGTAGAGACTATGACAGCATATCCACCATATATGTTATGCTCAACTTTGAATTCTGCTTTCGAATTCTTGATTGCATATCATAAATTTTCTTTATGATAGTTAGAGTTCTGTTGACTTAAATATAAGTAGAGTTCTTGAATTGCTAGCACACAGTAGCAAGATTGGAATAAACTCAAGGTGCCTGGATGGCTCATTCGGTTAAGCTTCCTACTTTGGCTCAGGTCATGATCTTAGGGTTCATGAGTTTGAGCCCCACATTGGGTTCTGTGCCGACAGCTCAGAGCCTGGAGCCTGCTTCAGATTCTGTGTCTCCCTCTCTCTCTCCCCCCTCCCCTGCTCATTTATTCTCTCTCTCTCTCTCTCTCTCTCTCTCTCTCTCTCTCAAAAATAAATAAACATTAAAAATAAAATTTAACAAAAAAGAAGCAGCAATAACCAGAAGAGGATAAAAGGGAAGCTTATAAATCGGCATTAATGCTGAGCCTCTCTTAGTCATTTGTCTCTGTTTGGGTTCCCCAAAAGTTAGTTATCAAGGAAACGACTTAAGTGCATGTAGTTTATTTGAGAGGTGATCCCAGGAAGCATAAGAAAGTGAGGAAAGTAAGAAAAGCCAATAGGGTATGTTCATGGGTAGGTATTTGCTCTGTGCAACTGGGACTCAGTGTAACACGATAAACGTGATAACACGGTAAACGTGCCTCAGAATCCTTTGTCTAGATGAATAAGAAGCAGGAACATTTTACCGCATGCAATGATACCCATTGTTTGAGATTTGGGACCAGATGTATCAGGGATTCCACAATTGCCCCCATTGTTCTTGTTTGCAGTAAGCTTCTCCCCTGCTGCCCAGGAAACCCTTAGAGATGGTGAGCCCCTCGAGCGGTTAAAGGAGGGAGCTGTCAGCAGGTGTAGGAATCATCTACCAGAACTGCCATTTGACTCATCTGGGCCAAGGGGCCAGGGAATTGGAGTATCGACATCTCCTCCATCTTATTTTTTTTATAATAATTATATTATAAATGTATTATTATGTACATAGTTTAAGAAAAGCAAATAATATGTACAGTTTACAAAAACCACCAGTGTAGGTCCTTGTTACACCTTTTCCCTGTCTTCAAACGTGGTGCTTCTAGAGGCAGTCATTTATAGTTCTTAACATTTTCTAAATCTCTTGACCTCCATATTTCTAAATAATATGCATGTTGTGATTTATCTGTTTTATAACTTGTGTATTGCTTTCGTATTATAGCTACTGAGAATTTAGTATTTTACATTATCTCCCCTCCCTCCAGTTTTCTCTCTCTTCATTTTTCCAATCTCATCACAATTCGGGGATAACTCAATATTCATGTTATTTAAAAATACAAACATTTTCCATTACCATGAAAATAATATATAATGATACCAGGTCATTGCTTATAAAATTTCTGATTTTCTTAACATTGTTTTCATTTTTTGTTTTTTTAAATGTACCTACAGTTAATTCTTTCCAAACACTCTATAAGCTCTGTAAAGTGTATTTTAGCAGTATTGTTCATACAGTTTAATGCAACATTTCTATTTTCTTTATGGGGTGTTCTTCTTGGGTGACCCCCATTCAGTTCACCTGTGACCGGTATACTGTACAGCAGTTGTCCTGAGATTTACCTTTACATTTATTCTAGAACTTCGTTTTGCTTTTCATCTGACTTACATGATTTGCTTTCTGGCTCCCAGAACTCAGATTTTCTTCTCTCTCAGTGTGTTACCTTCCTTTAGTAGATTACATCCTCCATTAGTTTCCAGAGAGTTTCCATGGGTGGGAAATTGTTTTGAGGGTGAATTCCTTCTGTAATTGTGAAAACGTCTTTATTTTACCTTCACATTTGTTTGCCGTTTTATCTAGCTTGAATATCATTTTTTTTTTCAGAATTCTGAAGGTATGCCCAAGTTGTCTCCTAGTTTCCAGACATGAGTACTGGAAATTTCTGTGCCAGGATAATCTCGAGCCTTTTGTAATTAACCTGTTTTGTGTGCTGGAGCTCTTTGCTTAGTTTTACTTTTCTTCCTGAAAGCTTGTGCCTTATTTCATTTATCCTTTGTGGAATACCATCTTGTGATGGTAACGCTTGGTAACACTTGGTGTGGTCTGTAGTATTTTCTCTTATGGGCTCCTTGCGTCCATTAATAGTGATATTTCTGTTTCTCATTTGTGGCTGACCTGGTATTTGTCTCTCTCAGTGATTTGTTCCTTCCGCACTTTTTTTTTTTTTTAAGAACTTTTGCAAGTCAGGTATGAACTTTCTGGTTTGACCCTTTGGAAGTGTTACCACTTCTCTTCTACTTTCTACCTCTTTGCCTTCTTTCTACTTTGGGAGAGGTTTTGTTGACTTTATCTTAATGAATTTCTATTTTGGTGCTGTTAGTTGGAGTTTCCAAGACAACTGTTTCCTTGATATCCTAGTTCATACACATTCTTTTCCGGTTCTGTGCACACAGTATCTCAAATGAGTATTATTGCATCAACATTTTCTCTTAATTCTGAAGATATTAACTATATTTTTTGAACTTTCTTCCTTTGTCTGTGTTATCTTGTTTCCCTACATCATTTTTATCGACTCGGAGCTTGCTTTCGTCTGCTTCATGTTGGAAGCTTTCTTCAAATACTTGTTGTCTGTGTCTCTTTATTCATGGGAAGATTGAGGCATACTTTAGTTGCATGTGCAAACGTAGGATTTTTGCATAAAAATGACCAGAGAATAGGTTAGAGGTCAGAGGAATGGTACTGTCCTCCACAAGTGCCAAATGGCACATAAGATCTCCAATTAGGATTTGTGATTAAACTCCCATAGATCTTTGAGCTCTTAGATGTTTAATACCTAAGCTTAGATTTCATTGCATTTTTTTTTCTAAAAGGAAGGTCCATAGCATTAATCAGTTCTTGAATAGTAGAATCACCTCAAAAGCTTAACTTGCCTGGAGGTGTAGGATGGTAGAGATGTACCTCAGCTGATGGAATTGCACTGGTCTTTGAATAACACATTGGTATAGAGTTAGTGGACAGAACACAATATTGAGGCAGGGGAACACTGATTTCACATTCTTTCAAATGTTTATTAGGTCCTCCGGCCCTTCTCCTTAGAAGATGAAGTCAGGGACAGAATTTATTCTTTGACTAGAAACAATTCAGAAGTAACTTAAAAAAATAAATGGTTTTGAAGACATTGGGTACCAAGGAGGAAATTACATTAATTGACTTAGAAATGGCAAACAAGCGAGATGAGCGCTGTGATTATCCCTGGTTATTGCTTCGAGATACTTTTCAAACCACGGTACAGGGTGGGGAACCCAGGTAGAACTTTCTAGGCTTCTTGCATTTTGGAGATGGCATTAAGAGTCCAGAGACAGTAAGGTGGCTGGGGTTGGCAGGATAGGCTTACAGAGATGAAGTAGCTGCACAAAGAATCTTCAGGGTGCCCCCATCAGATGTTCAAGAGTATTGATCACTACTTGTGTGTGAGGAAACGACCCTAGGCCATGGGGCATACCATCAGTGAGGATTACAGGGAACAGTGCTCAGATCTCTAACAAGTTTAGTAATAGAGCCTGTCCTACCAACCCAGCTCGGAATCCATAATTCATAGGACAAAGGGGGATTACTCAGAAAGATTTTGCCTCAAGGTGGGGAAAATTAGCCCTAGACTAAATGCTGCTCTGACCTGGCCTAGCAAAATTTACTTTCGGAGAGCAGCAGATGTTTACCAATGGGGGGAATTCAGAAAGGAAATGCTGATATGCTCAGTAACATTGTATCTATTGGCTTAGGATACAGTTCCAAGGGTTGTAGTATCATCGAACTGAATAGTTTTTAAAGTTGAAAACTAATGAGCTAAACATCTATTTTAACAAGTTAAAGAAATAAGAATAAAACATTCCCGAACAAAGTAGAAAGAAAAATAAGAAAGATAATTACATGCACACAAAAAATAGAGGATCATCAAAGCTGGAAGTTGATTCTTAGGGAAAAGTTGGGAAACTTACAAACTAATAGTGACATTGACCTAGAGAGAGCACGAGTGTGCACATGCACTCTGTCAGGAATGCAAAAGGTTTGTAACTGCAGCTGATGAATACACTAAAAAGATAACAAAAGGAAATTTGATCAACTCATTGACTTGTAATTTGAAAAGTCAAATAACACAACATCTGAAAAAAAAAAGAAATTAACAAATTGAGTGATTTGAATGTCACATACTTGGAATAATTTCCCGCTTCTAATTACATGTAAGAGTGTAGGTTTAGATAAGATTAGATGCATAAGGAAGAAGAAGGAAAAAAAGAGGTGTTTTTTTTTTAAATTAAAAGCTGATTTTGATTAACTATTAACACAAATGGCCTCCTTTCCCTAGGAAGTAAGGCATCTGTGAGATATAGAGAAAATGGTGTGGTGGGCAACCTCTAAAGTGGCACCTTTTCCTGCTGTCCACTCCCTGTGTAATCCTTTCATCTCATGTACCCTGGACCTCTTGACTTATAACAATAAAGTAAAACAGTGAAATATGGCACAGGTGATGAGATGTCACTTCCAAGATTAGGTTATAAAAGACTCGAGCTTCTATGTGGCTTGCATGCTCTCTTGCTCTTTCTTGCTCTGATGTCGCCAGCTGCTATGTTGGGAGGTGCCTTACGGAGAGGCCCACATGTTCAAGAACTGACGGAGGTCACTGGTCAATAGCTGGAGATGAACTGATCGCTGACAACAATAGAGCAAGTGAGCTTGGAAACACATCTTGCCCTGTCGGAGCCTTGAGATGATGATAGCCCTACATGACCCCTCGTAGCCTGTGACAGCCCTGAGTCAAGTCACCTTGCCAAGCTGTGCTGGGATTCCTGCTCCACAGAAATTGTGAGATGGTAAACGTTGTTGAAGACAGTAAGTGTGGGGCAATTTTGGATTTCATTAAGAGGGACCTAAAATTTGCTGAAGGTGACATCTGTGTGTGGAGTAAAGCTCCTAAATACCACAGACGGAAGAAATTGGTAACATTAGGAGGCGATGTGGTGCGCTTCCTAGTGAGACTTCAGAGATTTCTGGGGGTTCCTGTTCCCCTGGTTATTGGCATCTGCCATCAACCATCGTTGCTACGTTCCTATGCATTATAAAATACCAACGCCAAAACCGATTTTCTCGTCTTGCTATAAAAACCACTGTATGGAAACCAAGAACAGAAGCAGCGGCTGATGTATCAGCATGGCATGTAGCAATCAAGAATTGCTTGTCTCGTTTTTAGCAAATTCTCCGCATAGCACAAGAGGCAGCGGGTAGTGTCCTACCTTTCCAAAAACGCCTGTGGCTATTAATGAAAACAAAATCATCCCTATCTTCTGGCTGAAAAGACAGAAACTCCACATTCATACCTGTAGAGATGAAGTTACTTATCACAACACATGCACGGGCACACCTAGTTGATGCCTGTATGTGTCATGGGTTGCTTGTGTGTGTGTGTGTGTGTGTGTGTGTGTGTGTGTGTGTGTGTCTTGATCTGTTAGTTTAAACAGAGAAGTAAGTGAAGGACATTTGCCAGACTACAAGTGTTTGTTCCTCTGGAAAGAGGGAAAGAGGGAGAAAGAGAGATTATTGAATCTTCCCATTTACATCTCCTCATATAAAAAGTATTACTGTCTTTATTACATGAAATAATAAAGACGGATTCAAAAGTGAATACAGATTAAATTACTGTGACTCCACTTAATTTTGGAGGGTTTTGCTCTTGCTTGGTTTTGGCATGGTCTTTATCCTAAGTCCTTAGCCAACACTTGCCAAAGGCAGGTGGTAGAAAAGAAGTGTAGGAGGCTCGGGGGGTGGGGGGCTTGCACATGGGGTAGTTAACCAACAAAAAGCAGCCTTCTTACAGAAACATTGTGGACTGGCTTTATTTTCTTTGAAATATCTCAAGGCATCCTCCCTGAAAGCATTTTGAAAAGTTCCAAAAAATTGATGAGAAGAGGCACTTAACAGAATGTGAGTAAATCTCACGGGATATATTCTCATTTTAGTTAAATTTATCTGTTGATGTCAGAAGTTAATTCAACTTTTTCTTCTCTGCTTCCTGGTTTTATATCAGGGTTACCTTCTGTGGCATTAAATAAAAAGCCACGCAATTGAAGTATTAGCAGAAATTGCACTGCGTGTTGAGTTCTCATATAGCATAAAGCAGCCTGAAGGGAAATAGTTAGGCAGGGGGCACCAGAGCTCCAAGTAACTGGTGTTCTATTCAATTTTAAGCAACTTCTGTGGAATATAATGAAACACAAATAAGAGGTCTAAAATCTTGCATATTTTTCTTTCGCACTTTGAACCTAAGTTTTTTAATTTTTCTGGGGGGGGTGCTTTTTTAAAAAAATATTTTCATTTTGTTTTGTTTTTCCTACTAGTAAACATTTTAAATGATTGTTACCAAGTGAAATGTATCATTTAAAATCAGTTTTCAAAAACCATGATTTATTTACTAAGAACACATCTCTGACGGTATTCTATGTATGTAGAGTGTCTTAAGTATTTCCTTAATGATCACCTCGAGCACAAGCCATTTGTATTTCATCTCCTGATGATTCTGAGAACTCTTTCAGGAAACAAACAAGGTGTTTAAAAGCTGTGGTGAGATTTCTGTGATTTGAGAAATAGTTGGATTTTTCAGTTAGACTTTGGTCTTGATAACTATATTTGGATACTTTATTATCTATAGCTACATAAGAAATCCTCCCAAATTAATGGTTTAAAACAACAAACATTTATCAACGTAGAGTTTCTGAAGCTCAAGAATTGGAGAGTGAGTTCACTGCGCGGTTCTGGCTCCCAGTCCCTTATGAGGTTGGCATCAAGCTATTGGCCGATTCTGCAGTCACCTCCACCTTGACTGGGGCTACAGCATCTGCTTCCCACGTTACTCACATGGCATTATCTGGAGACCTCAGTTTCTGGGAGTGCAAGCCTTTCCTTAGGATTCCTCAAGATGGGGCACCTGTCTCTCTCCTAGAGTAAGCAATTCCAGGAAGGGGGGCAAGCAGGAAACCACAGTGTCCATTATGACTTCTCACTTCCAAAGGTACACACTGTCACTTCTGTTTTATTCTCTATGTTACACAGGCCAACTGTGAAACCACGTGGAGGGGGCCTACATGTGGGTGTGAATACCAGGAGGTAGGGGGCCACCGGAGACAGTCTTAGAGGCAGGTGACCACAGATAGTGTATGAGTCATGTGTGATCAGACACACAGACCTACTAGGAGTGAGACAGAATATGGGACCCATTTTAGTATCAATGTTAGTATGGAAGTTGGTTGAACTGTATACAGCTCCTGCCTCTGATTCTGGTGTTGTGCCTGAACTTAGCAAGTGGGAGCAAACAAGGCAAACTGGAATTTACAAGGACAGAGTGGGCACGGTGAAACCTGTGTGGACAAACTGGAGACATTGAAGACAAATCGAGAATGTACGCTTGTGTTCTTTCAGCTTCATCTTGGGTGATGTGGGTGACTACGGGATCAGCCCGACCCCTTCACCGTGGCTCTGTCCCAAAACCTGGCGTGGGACCTAGTGAAGCAGGATATGGCAGTTTGAAAAGTCGCGTGTTCAGCTGTCAGCCCAGCCCAGCCCAGCCCACCGTGGTAAACCACTGCATCAGTGACAACCTGTATCAGTAGGAAGAAGCCCTGGCTTTCGTCATCCTTTAGAACATACCAGTGACCGTGCCTTCGCTTCTGTCCTCTAAATAACCTGCACGTTTTATTGAGTCCCACAGCAACCTCGAAATATATAGAAAAGGGAATCCATAGACCATAGTTTCAGTTAACCTAAATCAACACAGTACAAAGCCATTCCAGACAGGAAAAAAATAAAA
This sequence comes from Prionailurus bengalensis, assembly GCF_016509475.1. NCBI lineage: Eukaryota > Metazoa > Chordata > Mammalia > Carnivora > Felidae > Prionailurus > Prionailurus bengalensis. The sequence continues at coordinate 22,364,513 of NC_057361.1, read as the reverse complement.
CATAAAGGGACCAGAACAAGAACGTAGCTGTTTTCCTGAGCGTATTTTTAAAAGAAAATTCTCAGCAAGTGTTAATGAAAATATCTATAGTTGCTAACACTGTATCGTGTAGTTGAAATTTGCTGAGAGATAGAACTCAAATGTTCTCACCCACAAATTTTGAAAAGACACATATGAGATGGTATGATTTTAGGAATTAACTGGATGGAAGGAATCCTTTCTCACAGGATATATATATATATATTAAGTCATCAAGATGTACATTTTATATATCTTATGATTTTGTCATTTAAACATTCCTAAAGCTGAAAGAGAAGGAGAAAGTATGTTGGTCTCATGTGTCCAATGGTAGGACCAGTATTAGGGGCTCCCTGTCCCTGATGGAGGCAATAAGGGGAAGATGGTAAGTGGATGTTACAGGCACTAGTGTAAGAATCGTGGAAGAAAGCAGGCTGAGACAGGAAAGAAGGACTAGCTGAACATTAGTTCAGGATAGTGATTTTCGGGCACAGCGTTAGTCATGTGTAGACATGGGAAGGAAAAAGAGTTGAGTTATAGTTAGGGTCCCGAATTGCACACAGTCTAAAACGTAGCTTTTTCCTAAGTAACAAGAAGCCGAAGCAAATCGAGTGTGTGAGCATATAGATCAGGGGCAGAATCACCTAAGGAATCTGACAGGGGCTCCCTAAATAAGTGATTTCATTCAGATCATAAAACAGCACATATCCTTATGAAATTGTGCAGGTGACAAGTGCATTGTTCCATCATGGGATCATTACCACAAATGTACCTATTTGGCAGGTCAGACATTAATATCCTCTGTATTTTATGGATATTAGCTGAGTGGGAAAAAGCTTAAGGTCACAAAGATTATGAATATAGAAATGGACATAATCATGCATCTCATATGGCTTTTAAAAAAATACACCCCGTTTACCCTTCTTTAGGGTAGTAAATCCATTTTATTAAGTGAGAGAAGACTCAGGACACTCAGGCTAATTTTCCACTCTTGTCACATTCCAGGAAAAGAATTAACAGCTTACATTACTTTAATTTTTAATTTCACCACCACGAGAAGTAGCTGAATACATAACACTCTTTTTTTTTTAATTGTATGAGTTTTGTTCTGATTGTAGGTTCCCAGGCACAGATGAAACAGTAAAGGAAATACTTGCCAAAGTCATCTCCTGCTATACATTTCAGTCTTCCTGCCCAGTCCTTGTCTGTATGCATTCACATGAAGATGTTCTATAGCCCAGGCAACATTTCTTTGCCTGCTTCCATGTCTTAATAGGTCATGAAATAATATGTGGATTTCCACTGTGTATCAGGTCTTTCTAATGGCTGCTAATAATCCACCATGTACTCACACTTCATTTGGGGGATAGATAGTCACAGTCAAAAGAAGTAATCATTGTACTATCGTTACCAGTTATTTAAAATTTAAATATACTCGGAAGTCAAGCTGAAGGTCTGTTAATGAGTGTGGAGGCATTTTAAAATGTTTATTACCAGGCCTCCAGTTTTCCATATGCATTGTGATGATTAAGTAAATGCTATGGATTTTTGTGAAAAGTATCTCCTTCTGTGTGTAATTTATGTTAAAAATGTGTAGTAATCCACTGAGGCAGAATCTCAACCCAGCCATTTGGAGAAAGTTGAGATTCTCTCTGAATATTAGAAGCTTCAGTTCTGATATCCACAGTTCCATGGTGTCTCAGTGAGATCTCCAATCGTCTCTCTCCACAGGAGCACAGAAAGGCATGTGTTTTCTTTTCTTGTCCGTTGCTGGGAAGTTTCTATGCAGTTTATATGACAAGGTCTACACCACATCAGTTGATGGAATTAAAGTCCTAATCTTGAGTTTGCCAAATAGATCCTCCTTTAAGTGGGAAACCAAACACGTTCTCTCTCTGTTTTCACACTGTAGCAGATCCCATGTCTTCACTCTGAGATTTTTCAGACAGACATGGCTTTCTAAAATATGACTGAACCTGCTGAGGAATGTTGGAGTGTCTAGAGGAGAATGGATGTGCTGGGCTATTTTGCATATCAGGATGGGTGGAAGAGAAACCAGTCTTGAGTTCCTCCCTCAGTGGCAAAGGTTAGAGTTCTGATCACAATGTTTATTTTATGAAATAGCATAACTACAGAAGCCAGTGTAGTATGGCCCCAAGAGAAGGAGTCAGTTGGCCAGCATAAACTGCTTTTTCCAAAGCAGAAATTGCATGTAAAGCATCAGGATTCCCACAAAATGTCTTTGTTGTAAACGCGCCCACTACATTAAAAGGGGGCTTCATTCTTGTTTCAGGGTGTTTTTGGCGAGTTCTCAAAATTGCTGGGATTTTTGCTCTGGTATTAACATAACAGATTTTCTAAATTTTCTTTCTTTTTTTATTTGCATCTCTTCGATTGCTCCTAACGGTCTGTATCTTCCATGAAGTTAGAACCTTCTGTTGGTTTTCCTCAGTGATGTAATCCCAGTGACAAATAGAGTGGCCTGTGGTAGACCTTGCTCCTGTGGGCTGAGCAGACTCAGTGGGCCTTTCACGGGCTGCACATAGTGTTTATTCCCAGGGATGCTCAGCTGGGACTGGAATATCCCAGAGGGGATACTTGGAATGATGGAGAGCTGGCACTGCCTCTCTCTCCCGCTGTTCCTCCCTTCCCATCTGGAGGCACCATATGAGAAATCTCAAGGGCCCCTCCTGTTCAGAACCGAAGGTAGAGAATCACCTCATGCAGTCATGGAGCATTTTCTACATTGGCTCTTAGAGAATCGCTGATTAACTTGATGTAAAACTGAAAATATATAGGATGACTGTTAGGTCACGTAAGAATATTTCAAGGAAAACAGTCATGTTCTGTGATGTCTTTCCCTTAAAACAGTTCTGAACTGCAATAGTAGATTGATGTATAATATCAAAATTTCGGGGCGCCCGCGTGGCTTAGTTGGTTGAGCGTCTGACTTCGGCTCAGGTCATGATCTCACAGTCTGTGGTTCGAGCCCCGCGTCGGGCTCTGCGCTGACAGCTTGGAGCCTGGCGCCTGCTTTGGATTCTGGGTCTCCCTCTCTCTCTGCCCCTCCCCTGCTAAATTCTGTCTCTCTCTCCTTCAAAATAAATAAACATTAAAAAAAATTATTTTAGGGGCGCCTGGGTGGCGCAGTCGGTTAAGCGTCCGACTTCAGCCAGGTCACGATCTCGCGGTCCGGGAGTTCGAGCCCCGTGTCAGGCTCTGGGCTGATGGCTCGGAGCCTGGAGCCTGTTTCCGATTCTGTGTCTCCCTCTCTCTCTGCCCCTCCCCCGCTCATGCTTTGTCTATCTCTGTCTCTCAAAAATGAATAAACATTAAAAATTTTTTTTCAATAAAAAATAAAAATTTTGCACATTTTTATTAAAGTATCTTGGGGTTATGAATGATATATATCTGTGTGATACTGAACTTGCTTGGAATTAATAGGAAAAGCAAATGTAATTTTAGAAAGCATTTAGTTGCAACGTATTAGGTTTGTTTTCTAAGTATTGTTTTTCAGCAGCCATTAGCACATGAGTTTTGACAGCGAGAGTGCACTCTGAATATCTTTTCCCTCAATATCGTATTTTACCAAATAGATCTTTTCCCCTTAGATTATCTTAACTGCATAAGTAGAAGGAAATATTGATTCTAAATTATAACAATTTGAGAACAAACAACTGTCTGTGGCTGCAGAGTAATGGGAATATAACTCCTTTAAAAGGGGTGGTAAAACCAACAGGAGCAGCTAGAGCACTGGTGAAATTGTTTCCCAGCTCTCAGAAAAAAGCAGAAAATTGCAGTAATTGCTATCTCTCTTTTAACTCCATCACAACAGTCAGTCAACAGAGCAGACCAAAATCCTGCAAGGCCTAGCTTCGTTGAATTGCCGTCATGTTTCATTCCACGTTTTTAGTGCAAGTGGGTTTTTTTGTTTTTGTTTTTTTAAATGAAAACATCACACTCTTTACATGGACAGTCAGTTCAGCTTGTGTTTGGCTGGATCCATTTCCCCTCACCGCCAGCAACCCCAGGATGGAGGTATTATTGTCTGGGTTCATCTGAGCTTAGGCTTATGAAAATAGTGCTTCAGTGTCTCATAATCTGTAGTCAGGAACAGTATGTTTGTTACTAGACCAACACTATATTTGAGCAAATAGGAAATTTAAAACTAGAACTATTGAAATTATAATGCCTTCAATATGTGAAAATATGTGAGTTTTAAACTATTAAGAATGTGTTATGAACCTTCGTTTAAGTAAACCATATCAGTATACACCCTATTCACACTTTTTTTTAAAGTTTTTTTTAATGTTTATTACTTTTGAGAGAGAGAGAGACGGAGACAGAGCTTGAGTGGAGGAGGGGCAGAGAGAGAGGGAGACACAGAATCCGAAGCAGGCTCCAGGCTCCGAGCTGGCAGCACAGACCCTGATGCGGGGCTGAAACTCATGAACCACGAGATCATGACCTGAGCTGAAGTCCGACCCTTAACCAACTGAGCCACCCGGGTTCCCCAAATGGCTTTTAGAATCCTGTTTCGCTAAATGTTTCTTGGATATTTACTTGGATATAACAGAACAATTGCTAAGTTGGTTTCAGTTACATTTAAGAGGATAAAGTTCCTCATTCAATTTAAAAATTTGAATGCAACTTTAAAGTTCATTTATTTGAGAGAGAAAGAGCTTACGTGAGCAGGGGAGGGGTAGAGAGAGAGGGAGAGAAACAATCTCAAGGCGGTTCCACGTTACCAGTGCAGAGCCTGATGTGAGGCTCAAACTCATGAGCAATGACATCATGTTCTGAGCCAAAATCAAGAGGCAGACGCTTAACAAACTGAGCCACCCAGGGGCCCCACAGCTTTGAAATTTTTAAAGGAAGTTATTTTAAAGCAAAATCTATTTGAGGTAGCAAATGTTTGTGTTTAATTTTTCAGGAATATTAAAACATCATCATTTTGAATCTATATTAAAGTCTCAATCTAAATACTTCAAGAACACCTCCTGAAATACCATCAGTCCTACTACTAATTAAATGAAAGTCTAATACATCTCACTCACTACTTGTTAAACATTTTGAAGACATGTAGTAACCACTGTTGTGTTGATTAGGCACCTACATAGACTGTCGGCGAAAGTTATCGATGGAGGCAATATGCTGGGCTGGAAAAGGTGAGTTAGCAGGATCTATAAAAATAAAACAAAAGGAACACAACTTGAAATCAGTTACTTTACTTCCAGAAATCTATCTTTTAGAAACAATTCACATACGTATAATTTTGTTTCTGTTTACTTTACTCCTTTTTTGGTAAAAATATGGAATGAAGTTAATTATCCGTCCAAATGATGCTAATCAAGTAAAATAAGATAAGTTCACACAACAGTATATTGCGTAACCATTTAAGGGACGTTCTTATCTGGAAGATGTTCATAGTGTATTTATGAGAAAACACGCAGGTAAGTGTAAATATGTGTAGCATCATCTGGTCTTCATCTTTATTTCGTATTCAAAAGAAAAATGCATATATGTACATATGTGTTTATAAACGAGTAAATGTAGAAAATGAATTTTATTGACACAAAATGAATTGTAATTTTGACCATCTATTTGAAGAAGTAGAGCATGGCATTGTTTTCTTAAATGACTGAAAAAACCCTCCATGGAATTTTGGGTTATTTTCACTTTATATTTTTGCAATCATGGAAAAGGAATGTTTACATTCATGTGTGAATAAGACTTTAAATTCTCATTTCCTAAAGTCTCCTACCATACCAAATTTAGTAGAGAAAAATATATATCATCATACTGTGAAAAAGTCTCAGAACTACAATTAAACAAGCCTTATTTATTTGGAGTTTTATCTGATCTGCAGTGTCTACCCAGCAAAGTGTCCAGTGTATTGGCAGGAGTAGAGTGATCCTGAGATTTGTCCGTTTAACCTCTCTCCGACTGGATCATTTCAGGACTTTTTTATACATTAAATTGTGGCAATTGCTAAATAGGCTTCCCATGGAGAGGTGGGTCACTTTGCCCTCCTCTGCACGTGGGCAGACTTGTAACTGTTTTAACTGATAAAGTCAGGGGACCCAATGTTATGGAACTTCTGATAGATCATTAAGAAGTCAGGCAATTATTTTGTTTTTTGATTTCACGTGTAAGTGAAATTGTATGGTATTTGTCTTTCTCTGACTTTTAAAAAAGTTTTTTAACGTTTATTTATTTTTGAGAGAGAGAAAAAGAGAGTGCAAGCAGAGGAGGGAGGAGCACACAGAGAGGGAGACACAGAGTCCGAAGCAGGCTCCAGGCTCTGAGCTGTCAGCACAGAGCCAGACGTGGGGCTTGAACCCATGAACCGTAAGATCATGACCTGAGCCAAAGTCGGATGCTTAACCAACTGAGCCACTCAGGGGTGCCATGTCTTTCTCTGACTTTTTAAACTTAGTGTTATACTATCTTTTTTTTTTAATGGGTTAGTAAAACTCGTGTGTGTGTACACATGCGTGCACACACGCGCACACACATCTCTATTCATCTAGTGATGGACAGTTAGGTTGCTTTCATATCTTAGATATTGTAAATCATGCTGTAACAAACACAGGAGTGTATATCTGTTCGAATTTGTGATTTCCTTTTTTGGGGTAAATACCCAGTAGTGGAATTATTGGATCATGTGCTGGTTTTATTTTTAATTTTTTGAGGAACCTCCGTACTGCTCTCCATAGTGACTGTACCCTTTTACATTCCCACCAACAATGTATGAGGGTTCCCTTTTCTCTTTATCTTTGTCAACACTTGTTATTTCCTGTCTTTTTTATTTTATCCATTCTGATGGGTACAAGGTAATATCTCGTTGTGGCTTTGATTGGTATTTCCCTGATGATTAGTGACATTGAGCCTCGTTTCATATGTCTGTCAGCCATCTGTATGTGTTGAGAGAACTGTTTGTTCACGTTCTCTGCCCATTTTTAATCAGGTTATTTTTGCTGCTGTTGTTGAGTTGTTTAAGTTCTTTATATATTTTTGATATTAACCCCTTATTTAAGATAACATGTTCAAATATCATCTCCCGTTGAGTAGTTTGCCTTTTTGTTTTGTTGATGGTTTCTTTTGCTGTGCAAAAGATTTTTAGTTGGATACAGTCTTTTTAAGTTTATTTATTTTGAGGGAGAGAGACAGAGATCGCACACAAGGAAGGGAGGGGCAGAGAAAGAGAGGGAGAGAGACAGAATCTCAAGCAGGCTCTGTGCTGACAGTGGGGCTTGAACTCATGAACCATGAGATGATGACCTGAGCTGAAACCAAGAGTCAGGTGCTTAAATGACTGAGCCACCCAGGCACCCCCAATTTGATACAGTCTTAATTGTTTACTTTTGCTTTGGTTTCTCTTACCTCTGGAGACCTATTTAGAACAAACAATATTGCTAAAGCTGATGTCAAAGAGACTACTGCCTATGGTTTCTTTTAGGAGTTATGCTTTCAGGACTCACATTTAGGTCTTTAAACAATTATGAGGTTATTGAAGAGGCTGTCCATTCCCTATTGGACATTCTTGCCACTTTTACTATAGCTTAATTGACATGTAAGCATGGATGTATTTTTGGGCTGTGTATTCCGTCTCATTGATTTATGTGTCTGTGTTTGTGCCATTACCATATTGTTTTGATTACCATAGCTTTGTAGTTTAATTTGAAATCAGGGATTGTAATACTTTCATCTTTGTTCTTCTTTATTCAGATTGCTTTGGCTATTCAATGTCTTTTGTGATTGCATACAAATTTTTGAATTATTTATCCCAGTTCTGTGGAAAATACTCTTGCTATTGGGATAGGGATTACATTGAATCCATAGATTGCTTTGGGTAGTATGGACATTTTAACATGAGCACTGTATACCATTCTATTTGTTTACTTTGTTTTCAGGGTTTGTTTTTTTTATCACTGTTTAAGAGTTTTCACAGTACAGGTTTTGCACATCCTTGGTTAAGTTTATTCCTAGGTGTTTGATTCTTTTTGGTGCAATTGTAAGTGAGATTCTTAATTTTTTTTCTTCTACTTTTTTATTAGTGCATAGAGAAGGAACACATTTCTGTGTATTAATTTTGTATGCCATAACTTTATTGAATTCATTTATTATTTCTCAGTTGTTTATTCACTGTGTTATACACCTGAAATTAATGAAACATGTCAATTGTACTTAAGTTAACAACAAAAACAAGCTGGCCATTTTGTAAAAGGAATGTCTTTTCTGAGACCACCATGCAAGGGGGAGGGCTCTTAAGGTGCTCCTGTCCACTACCCTAAGTAAGCTCACAGCGGGAAGTTCTACATTACCTACAACCTTGTAAAATGGGCCATTTTGGACGTCCAGCCCAGTATAGACTGCAGATGACTGCAGCCGCAGTCGAGAGGTGACAGTTCCCAGGGAAGAACCACTCGGGGAGTATTTCTACATTTCTGGACCTACAGATTCATGAGCAAAATAAATCAGTGCTTTGCCTCACTGCATTCTGAGGTAATTTGTTGTATAGCAATAAATAACCAGAACAGCACCTCATTTAAAAGTCTAAGACAAATAAATCCTTGGTAAAGATATCCTTTGGGATCTATGTCAGTTGGAATGAAAATAAAAATTAGTTTAAATTTCTTAATTTCCATTATTTGTATGAGAGAATACTCAATTAAGTCTAATGAGTTTTTATAAATGACAATCCGCTTTGGATTCTTTGGCTAATCTTCCACATGAGGATCAAGTTGGCTTAAGCACAGTTACTTCAGTACTCACTTTTGTTTCATTCTTCACCACCCTATGGAGAAATATATTAGACACTGAATATGGTGATATTTTACTGTTTTTTTCCCTTTGCCTTTTACTTTGTGTAAAAGATTTACTGTACCAAATGAATATTGGCCCTCAGCTACTTATAGCAGTTTCTCCAAAAGTCAAGATGACTGAGAAATACTCTCATCAAACTTAGTAATAATTTGTAGTGGAATAAAATGGTAGTATTTTCTGCATCCCTATCTTCTTTCTCATGTTTATATTACTGACTGAAAACTATCCTGAATGTGCTAGTTGTATTTCCTATCCATTGAGGTGAATAGCAAAATGGATATTTTCCTATAGAATAATGGCATGGGTTTTCACTCTGCTTGCTATATAATAACCATTAGGAAGGATGACATACCCACCCATTCTAAAATAAAACTTATTTTTGACACAATTCTCAAATACTGTTAGCAACCTTCTGTGATAAGTCAGATCGTTTTATTTAAGAATAGAACTTGCAGGGGCTGCCTGGACAGCTCAGTCGGTTAAATGTATGACTCTTGGTTTTCTTTCAGGTCATGATCTCACAGCTTCATGGGTTCGAGCCCTACCTCAGGCTCTACGTGGGAGGTACAGAGCTTCCTTGGGATTCTTTCTCTCCCTCTCTGTCTGCCCTTCCCCCACCTTTGCTGTGTCTGTCTTGGCCAAAATAAATAATTTGTTGTAAAAAAAAAATAATAGAATGTGCAGGGCACCTGGGTGGCTCAGTTGGTTGAGCATCCAACCTTTGATCTTGGCTAAGGTCATGATCTCAGAGTTGATGAGATGGAGTCCCATGTCAGGCTCTGTGCTGACACTGCCGAGCCTGCTTGGAATTCTCTCCCTCCCTCTGTGTCTGACTCTCCCCCACTGACATGTGCTCTCTAATTAGAAAAATAAATAGAACGTTTAAAAAGTAAGGAGATTATTTTGGGAAATCCATTAGCTCTTACAATACTCAAATTAGATAATTGATGGATATTTTATAGTCATGGAAATTGGTTATATATACATTAAATATTTTTTACTTGAAATTATTGTGATTATGGTTTACACATGAGAAATTTTGCACCCTAAATTCCCACTTGTCACTGTGTGCAAAACAGACTCGCTTGATATCTCAGGGAAAATGTTGATTCTGACTGCCATATATACAGGCAGGTCCCAGGTTTAGGCTATTCGTTTTTTGTAAAAGGTTTTACATGCACATTTTACTCATTTACGAAGTATATGGATATGTTTAAATTTAGCTATAAAGGATATGTTCACACTGTGTTCTTGTAAAAGAATGTAACCTTAAATACCTTTATTAGTCATAACCTATTCAAAGCGCAGGTGATAAAATAAGATTTATAAAAGGGAATCTGAAGTCTTTGCATATCATTTATTTCTCTATAGCCTATAAAGCTGCACTCTTCAATACTGTCCTCACTAGCCACACGTGGTAATGGAGCAATTGAAATGTGGCCAATCCCAATTGACATATGTTATATATGTAATTAGACACATTTGAAATCCATTGGATTTCACAGACTTAGTCTGAAAAAGTAAAGTATTATATTATTAATATTTATATTGATTATATGATGAAAGGATCATATTTCACGTATATTGAATTAAAAAATCTTATTAAAATTATTTTCACATGTTATTCATATTTGTAGTTTGAATTATGTATCTATTTTATAACAGTTCTCTAAGAGTTATTCTTGGATTAAATCATAATATAATGGAGTGCAGTGATCACAAAAAGTTTGTTCCCCCAAGGAGTAATCATTGTATTGTTTTTGCTTTTATTCATACTATTGACCTTTTAAAAAATAATGGTTTTTAGGGTTGTTATTGAAGATAAGTAACAACATTACCTTGAATATTCTTAGGAGGACTGTACCAGTCAGCATAGGCTGGGTTATACTGCCTAAGAAACAATGTCCCAGATCTTAGTGACTTGAAATAAAGGTGCATTTCTCTCTAGATTTCATGTTTAGTACAGACTACAGATTTCATGTTCATTTCAGTCTGCTCAGAGAATAAGACAGAGAAGGTGTCCACCATGTCAAATAATGTTCATCTCTGAGCCTAAAGGAGAGAGATCTCTTAGAGGATTTTATACCAACAATTAAATACCATAGCCCCAAATTAATTCATATGTCTTATACCAAAAACTGATGGATTATAACTAGCTGTATTGTCCCATTCAAAGTTAGGAGGTCAAAAAATGTCAGGTTCCCATGTACTCGGAAGGAGAGAGACACAGACAACATAGAACAGCAGTAAGGATTCTTACAACAACCTTTCACATTTCTCTCCATCAGTACTAAAGTAAAATCCTCAAAGTTTTTTCAGTTGTTTTAGGATTTATATTTGGTTAAAAGTAACTAGAGTGTTTTGTAATACTTATGATGCCTTATGCCACTAATCATTTTTCCTATTTCGTTTGGCTGATACTACGTTGGTGTTCAATATAACATTCAAAACTCTTGGAGTTTTTATTGTTCTGCCTTCAACTTCTTCCATAAGTTCTCACTGATTTTACATACATCTGCATAAACTTTTGAAATCATTTTTAGAATAAGTGTATTCACACTCATACATGAGAGAAAGATATTACAGTATCATTTGTGAAATTAAACTAAATATTCCTAAGTTTAATAATTAAAGCTCCAAGTTCTAGTTCTCAGTGTTTTAAATGTTTATTGATAGTGAATTTCCCTACCTACTCTAAGAAAAACCAGTGTTCCTTCTCAGTGGCTAGTACTTCATGTTCCCTTTTATTCTATCCCAACGGAATGACTGAAGTTTCAGTTTTTTTGTTTGAACTGAAATATTTCATTTTTATTTCATTATATGTATACTATAGGAGGATAAAAACTCAGTTATTTTATGAGTGAATAGAAATAAATTTTAAGGAATTAAACTGTGATTAATTCAAGTCGTTCATACAAATACAGTTTCACTTTCTTTTAGCGTTGGTTTTGAGATCAAATCACATGTCTACGAGTGATACTCAGGTCCAAAACTATGATCTCTTAATTTGACCTGCTATACTTATAACTCATGAAGTTTGTTCAAGTGTTAGTATTAATCTTTCTAAATAATTTTAATCACATCTACCATATAGGGTTAATATGCATAAAACTGGTTCAAAAATATCCCTCTAATCATATGAAAATGGGTCGGTGGTACTTAGAAACACGTACCTTTCAATGACTAATTTTTGTTAGTAAAATTTCTTTATTGCAACTAGTAAACGTATTAGACTTTTTAAAAGAAAACCTGTGGAGAGATTTAATATTTGACATATTTCAAAGAATGTTGGCCACATCTGCAAAGAGGGGAACATTAGTTCCTTTATGTGTGCTAATTAATAATTGTGACAGTTAATGGACAGTAGCTCCCCTGTGATCATAAAATGTCATGGCCATTTATCAAGTAGTACTTTTCTTTTTTAATCTTTCTTAATAGCTTATCTTTCTATATCTAACGATCACATTGTTACTAATTGGAGACATCAGTAAGAAGTTACTTGAATGAGGCTCAGTCCATAGTTTAGGACTGGAGAAATACGTTGTAGGTGATGCGATGGTTTTCATAGCAGTCAGCTTGTATTGTATTATACTGCAGTCACAAACAACCCGAACCTCTCAGTGGGTAACTGCAACACAGTAGTTGATTTCCTGCATGTGTTATTTTTGGAAGGACAGACAGCTGTGGCTCTCCTGGGCTTTGCTTAGCCCTGCTGTACACATCTTCTTTGTTCACAGAAGAATTAGGCTGAAGCAACAGCTTCTACTGGGTAATCCTAGCTTCAAAGCAATGAGAAAATGAGGAAGAAATCTTGTAGGAACACAGTCGCTTTTTAAGCGTTGACTCTTTGTTGGCATTCATTTCTCCTGTTCACGTTTCCTTAGTTAATGTAAGTCATATGGAATAGAAGAGAACACTGTGCCCGCAGGGTAGCAATACCTGTCACCTGTCATTGGTCAGCAATAAATAATCTTATTAGTGGCAAAGGAGAAGTAGACATTTGAGAACAGTTATTCAGTCCACATCATATAAGCTTGTAATAAAGTTGAATAGAGAAGGGCAGAGTGCTGACCCTGGAGTGTCCGACGTGAACATCAAGCATAAAATGGAGAAGGAAGGAGAGGGAATCACAGATTAGGAAGACCATGCCAGTCTCGTGACCAAAGCCAGAGGGTTCTCACATAGGATGGTGCGGTCAAATGCATTTGGTGCCTCCGGTCAGTCCAGTAGGAGGATGATAGACATAATTCTTCACTGTATTTCTCAATATAAACAAGACTGAGGTCCTCAAAAAGTGCATTTTAAGTATTATTTGGAAAGCGAGAGTAGAGTAAGTGCAGGAATGAATGGGGATTTCTTGCTCTGACATGAGACGGTCTTAGTTAACATAAAACTCCTCCCACGCCCATAAACTCTTAAAAATCCCAAAATTGCCACAGTCCAGCTCCAGCAGGTGCAGGGGTTCCAGAAGGAAAAACGGCGTCAGTGAAAGTAAAATAAAACTAAAATAAAAAACTAGAAAATAAAAAACTAAAGTAAAAAACTAAAACTAAAATAAAAACTAAAATAAAAAACTAGAAAATAAAAAACTAGAAAATAAAAACTAAAAAAACTAAAAAATGGGCACAGTCAACAGCAGTGTGTTGAACTGGCCGATTTATCGTAGTAAATGTGGCATTATATATGCTAGTGATTTCCTTGTAGCATATGTCATCTATGTTTTTTTAACATTACCTAATTTTGAAAATGTTCCTATGTATAAACGACCTTTAAGAAAGAACATGGTGATTTTCCCGCATACCCTTTGATTATAGATTAATTTCTTACATTATTCCATTATGCATCTGCGTTTATCTATAATCTACAAAGCGTTTGCTTTGCCGTTCACGTGAAAGGCCCTCCATTTCTCAACACCTCAAGTGGAACAGTTACAGGGACATGACCTCCTGACCACATGAGGCCAAAAGAACAATGTGTTCGCCTCGTCCGAGGTGCCAGAAAGGGGCTGAAAAGGCCTTAGAAACCCATGCCTCACACATTCTCAGACCATGCACCTAGGAACCAATGGACCATTCTGTAGCTTAACCGACTAGGTTCAGTCATCATCTGGAATGCCTCCGGGGGGCCAGGTGGGCCTAGGGGTTGAAGTCACCCGTGCCCAGAGATACACTCCTTAGTTGCCAGAGTGGGGCTTTCAAATCCATATGTCTCTCCTTTACAGGCCCTCTTTGCTGACAGAGGTGTGAGGCTATCCTTCCTGTAAGTAGAGGAGTCTCCATGGGGGATGGCAAGGGCTAAACGTAAGGCCGCACAATTTCTGGCGGAACCTTATTTTCTTTCCTAATGGTTTTTTCCCCAGAGGGCCTGCCGAGGGCCATTCCCCAGCAGACAATACCCCAGGTAGTTTTAAGGCCGAATTACCTAAAAGCGGGAGGACAAGAAGCTTCACTGTCGGCGGGCCGCCCTGCAGTCACCAGTCCGTCCACAGCCCGGGCCCTGCCACTCAGGCTGGGTAGCTTGGCTTCCGGCACAAAATAAGTACAACAATAGCAAATTGTATTGCTGGACTTTTAAGAAAGAAAGGAAAATCCCCAAGTGCCAGTAACAGTAAATGAAAACATAGGGCCATAGCACTGAGCTGGTTGTCGGGTTGGTGATAGGGAACGCAAAAAGGGCTTTATAGAACCTATAAACACATTTTAAGGCTAAGGTTTGCATTTATAAAGCTTACCAAGATACAGCAAAAAAAAAAAAAAAAAAATGCCTCGCTCCAACATGAAGTAGGAAGTTAGGAAAAAGATGCCCCTAAATCAGCAGAGAATCTCTGACTGGCAACCAAATACTCCATATAAAAACTGAAAACCAGGGCTGCCTGGGGGGTTCAGTCGGTTATGCGTCTAACTTGAGGTCAGGTCATGATCTCGCAGTTCAGGAGATTGAGCCCTGCATCAGGCTCTGTGCCGACAATTCAGACCCCGGGGCCTGCTTTGGTTCCTGTGTCTCCCTCTCTCTGTGCCTCTTCCTTGTTCGTTCTCTCCCCTGCCCCTCTTTTTGATAACTAAATACATGTGAAAAAAATTAAAATTGAAAACCATAGCTATGGCAAAAATGTTATGGTTTGATAGTTTGGGCTAATGGGTAGACCTAGATGTTATGTTCTCTGAACTCTTCTGTGTATTTAAAGTATATCATATTTAACATGATGATAGTTGGGAAGTACTGACAAGATGTTTGAAATAGGGAAGTTACCAAAGTGAGTCGTGAGAAACATCACATTGGAGGTTGTCAAGGGAAATTGTTTTAAAATCTAAAATGTATCTGTAGATATCCAAAAAGAAGTTTTGTGACTTAAAACAGCAACCAAACCAAAACAAACAAACAAAAACACCCTCCACCTTCCCCAGTAGGATATATAAGGTTGGAGAAACAGGAAATGTCTAAGGATCTTTTAAGCAATTTCTACGGACAGAGCTGTCACTACATTGGGAGCCCATGCTTCTTTCCTTCACCAAAGGAAAGGAATGGGGGGTACCATCTTCCAACCACAAATGTATGGAGAGGGTGCTTTAAGGGACTTTTCTCTAATAGCTTGATAGATTTCATAGCATTTCGCAAACATGATGAACTGGTTTCTGGTATAGCCTGGAGACTCTTCAGGCACAAGTCTCTTGTATGAGCTAAAAGCTGAAGGGGAGAGGAAGAGGACAGAAAGTTATCTGGGGAAAAGAATTAACTTCTGTTAATGGTTTTAAGTGATTGTCACCCCCACTGGAATTCCTGCAGCATGTCATATACTGGATCCCCTTCCTGAACAGCAGCGGGGATAGAGGCAACAATGGCTTCCACGGAGCCCGTGAAACCAGACAAATAGCATTTTTACATCTGTCTACAAGAGAGCGGCAGTGCTCGATGACCGCTGCACTTGTCCTATTACTGCACCTGATCCTTCCCTAGGGCCTTAATATGAAGGTTTCAAGTAAATATACACTTACACCCACAGTAGTGTTAGCGTGTTAGTGAAATGAGCTAAATGCTCATTTAAGACACAGAGGGTTTGGAGACCAAAACATCGTTTCCTACTACTAGCTTTCTACCACAATTGTTGCTAATTAAAATGGCCATAGACCTGTCTTTTTCTTAAACAATAGGACTTTCATAAATAAGGAACTGTTTGAACAAGAGTAACAAATAAATGAAAATGACTGGTGGTTAGGATTCCTGGAACCGATGTTTTGAATATGGTAATTATGGGTGATACCAATGTTTAGGGTGTGCATGTAAGATTAGGTCAGTAAAATAAGATCTAGGTAAAGATCACTAAGTGGTAAAGAAGACGGTGGCTGGGAGCTTGGATTGAACATCCACTATGTCAGGTCACTTCCTCTGTTAAACCCACCTTGTTGTGCATTTGGAGTCCCAGTTATAGGGGAGGGCAATTGCCGTGAAAGAGGACACAAGATTGGGCAGAGAAATCTTCAGACCATAAAGCATATCTGACACATGTAGGGGCGCCTGGGTGGCTCAGCTGGTTGAGTGTCCTACTCTTGATCTTGACTCAGGCCGTGCATGATCCCAGGGTTGTGAGGCTGAGCCCTGCGTCAGGCTATGTACTGCCCGTGGAGCGTGCTTAGGATTCTCTTTCTCTCCCTCTCTCTGCTTCCCTCCCTCTGCCCCTCCCCCACTCATGTGCCCTCTCCCTCTTTCAAAAGAAAAAAAAAAACGCATCTGACACACGTAAAGGAAAAGAGAGAAGGGGACTTCAAAGGGAATGTCAGACTTTGATGGGGTTGTGGTGATGTTTTAGCTAAGCTCATAGGTCTAGAGCAAAGACTGACCCTTACAGGAGTCCTGTCTTGGTCAGAAAGGGCAAGGACCTAGTACTGTCACTATGCTTAGTAATTGCCTGGGGGCTTCTCTACAGGAATATGGCCTCAAGTGACACATTGCAGTAGACACTCAAGGTGCTGCTGCTGTAGGTTGTCAGCCAAGTGCCGTCCTCACAGCCGAATGGCATGTTATTATTTCTAACTGGGTTATCTTGAGTGGCCAGCTTTATGGCTCTCATACTCACCTGTATACCAAAACCATCCAGAATAGTTCTACCAGTGGAGGAACCTAGAAAACCAGGAGCTAAGTCGTTGTACGGTTGGCAGGGAGGGGGCCATGACTTCTGGTGAAGTGAACGAAGGCGAGGAAGATGGGTATCGCTTAATGGTTGGGGCACCACAGAAGATATGTGGTCACAAATGAGGTCACAAAGGAGAAAAACTATGGCCCGTGATAATTTGGACAAAGGGAGAAAAGTTTGAATTTTGAGGATTTCCCAGGAGTGAGAAACCTGTGTTGGGAAGGAAACAAATGCAGAAACTAAACCCGGTTTTATTGTGATAGGGTTGTGGAATAGTTCGTGTTAGAAAGACAACAAGATTTCATTAAAGCCAGAGGTTAACATTTGAGAGTGCAATGTAGTTTGCCCGTTGGAGATCTGGAGCCTGAGAGACATCGTGACAGGTTCGGGAAGGGAGCGATGGTACAGGGGGATTGGATCCCAGTTGAAAAAGTACTGGCCGTGGCTGATAGTTGCAGATGTGGCGAGGAGCACTGGTTCCCTCCTGAAAGCAGAGAAAGATGAATAATGAGGTGAGAACATGTGGCCTTTGTTCTCAACCTTTGTTCTTAATCCTGGGCATGCGTTTTACTTCTCATACCTCCCCATGAGGCCCATGAAACTAGGTGCTGAACTCTGTTTGGATGCCAGATAAATTATTGATCCACCAAAGGTTAGACATTATAGGCACGAATATATTAGTATAAAATCAAAGGTGATAAGTAATTAGAATAATAACACAGAGACAAAATTGAAACTAGTTAATGCGATTGATAAAAACATGCCTGATTTTATAAGGTTATACCTTCTTTACTATGAGGGCAAGGCATGCTCCTTTTTTACAACATCCAAAGATGTTGTATTTATCTGAAGTGATCGTGGAATGATGTTCAAAAAGAGACATCAGTAAAATGATTCTTAAAATATGTACCTTTTAGAAGACATACAAAGTGTTGTATATCCTATACAACGAAATATTATTCAGCCATAGAAAGGAAAAAAGTAGTAATAAGTAACACAGAGTGAATGAACCTAGAAAACATGATGCTAAGTGATGGAAGCCGGACACAAAACGTCACCTGTTGTGTGATCCCGTTTATAGGAAACTTATGTCATAGATAAAGGCGTAAAAGCAGAAAGCAAATTGTTGGTCTCCAGGGCCTGGGGGGAATGAGGAATGGGGTGTAAGTACTTAATGCATATGGAATTGGGGGTGATGAAAATGTGGAACTAGATACAAGCAGTAGTTGTATAACCTTGTGAATGTACTAAACGCCACTGAATTGTTCACGTTAAAATGATCCCATTTAGGGGTGCCTGGGTGGCGCAGTCGGTTAAGCGTCCGACTTCAGCCAGGTCACGATCTTGCAGTCCGTGAGGTCGAGCCCCGCATCAGGCTCTGGGCCAATGGCTCAGAACCTGGAGCCTGTTTCCGATTCTGTGTCTCCCTCTCTCTCGGCCCCTCCCCTGTTCATGCTCTGTCTCTCTCTGTCCCAAAAATAAATAAACGTTGAAAAAAAAATTTTTTTTTAATAAAAAATAAATAAATAAATAAAATGATCCCATTTATGTTGTGAATTTCATCTCAATTTAAAAAAGACATAGTTAAGGGGCGGCTGCCTGGCTCGGTCAGTAGAGCATCTGACTCTTGATCCTGGGGTTGTGAGTTCAAGCCCCATGTTGGGCATGAAGCCTACTTTTCAAATGGTAAATAAATAAAAGGACATAGTAAGAATCACTTTAAATGGTCTCAAATGTACTAATTCTTACTGTTAGTGGCGAGGATATAAGCATTCTCCCACACTACAGGATTCTTGAAGCTTCAAGAGCAATATATCAACATATTTCAGATAGACATTATCCCATGCATCTTTTACTGACAATCCCAATTTTAGATATTAATCCTGCAAATATATTCCATAGTTTTAGTCCAGATGTTTCATACCCCATAGACAGCTTGAAATTGTTGGAAAGAAAGTGGTTGAACGTAATGGTAAGCTCTTACCTATTTTGGAACAGTTTCTTTGAAGTACAAATATTCTAGTTTTCTTTATCCTCCACAACATTTTGATGTAGGGTTTTAATGTTAACGATTTCAAAATTTGAAGGAATTTCAAGCACTGCTTTGATGGTACACCTCCCCAATATCTCTAGGAAGAGATCTTACTGAGGCCACCCTCTCTGGACAAATTTGCCTAAAAGAGTATTTTCCTTCTGTCATTTCAGTTGTTTTCTCATGCGTTTTAAATTTTTATTTTGTTTTTATTTTTATTCAAGTAATGTCTTCCACCAAGATGCGACTCAAACTCATGACTTCAAGATCAAGAGTCCCATGCTCTTCTGGCTCACCCCATCAGGTGCCCCCAGTTTTTCCCATATCTTTTATTCACACCTCCCAGCCGTGTCCAAACAGAGCAAGTCCAATCTGAGATTCCTTGGAAGACATTTGTCCTCCAGATGGAACATCCTTAGTTCCTTGACCAGGTGTAGTTGATGCATGGATGTTTTGAAGTAAATAAAAATTGTACGCTCTATTTTTTATCTGGAGTTCAAGAAAATATACACACAAACTATTGTAATTCAAAAGGCCAATCGCGAGACATTTAGCTACTTATATATGCTAAAGAAAGTGAAATCCATTATAATAGCGACTACGCTGAAAAATAGTACCAAAGTAAGAGGTACACTGTGTCAGTTCCTTTAAATTCAAGAAATTCAAGTTTGCTTTATTTTGAGATCAAAATAAAACCCTTGCATCCTGTGAGTTTGTGAGCCAAGTTATATATTGGGAATGATTATTATGTTGAATTATGAATCCCTGAAAATAAAACTTTACAAAGGAAATGCTGGAACAATCTTAATTGCAGTTAAAAATGTTGACATTTGAATCCACATGAATACTCTGATAATATCCTCTTTTTTGTGTATGTAAGCTGGTAGAGCTATTTAAAGGCACTGGTATTTGTATATTGGAGGTTTGTAGGACCCCTGTGAAAGAAACCCTTGTCAGAACAAAACCGTTCATTTGGGCTGGCTAGATGAAAAGCAAGCGGAAACAAGTTCTCTGATCCAGCTGGTCGTTCCCTCAGCATCGTGATTCTATGAGTTTTATAAAGTCCAGTACCAGGGGGAGCTAGAAAAGCGCTTTCTAGAACTGCTGGTATTTGGACATATTCCCTAGTTCCACTTCTATGCCTAAAAACACCTTTATTTGCATTTGCTGCTAAAACTTTTCTTAATGCCGTGCATATGCCTACCACACATACTCTCACTGAATTCTACTTTTATGTCTGTTCTTAATTAAAGCAGTGGTTTTGTTTCATCTCTTCCTTCAAAAGGAAATCCAAGGAATGGTGTAACCCTCTGGATTATATAACACTTGAAGCTTCCAGGCAAACATTCGTGAAACCCACTGGTACTCTGTCCTGCCCTTGGCATCAGACTTTTGCAAATGACCAAGGGGGGGGGGGGCGGGGAGATCTAAGATTCCATCTCATTCCAGTGTTGTATAAACAAAGTTTCAGGAAACAAAAAATAAAATTTGCAAAGGTTACCCTAAAATTAGACCACCTGTAAGTGTACATAGTTTCGCTGAAGTGGGCGTTTCTGATGTTATGTGATGATGCCGGTGTCTTTTTTGAAAAAAAAAAACATAAATAATAATTATAAAAAATACTCATAATCCCCCTTCTGGTTAGGTTTCTGGGCTTTCCAGGCTTTGCTTTTTTGTCCAAGAATAATTTTATATTTTAGGGTCCCAATCTTTTAAAATACTGAGGTCATTTTTTCTGTTGTTACTTTAAAGGAATTGGAATCAAAGTGTTCTGATTGTGTTTTGATGTTTTTTAATTGATTTTTTTTTGTATTTCTAAATCTCATTACATTATCTTAAAGTACAGATTTGATAGAGTAAATACAGAAATTGCAAATTTACAGCTAAATGACTTCTTAATTTCTTTTAATTAATGCAGTCTACTTTTAGCATTTTTAATGTATATTTATTTTGAGAGAGAGAAAGAGTGCAGTCGGGGGAGGGGCATAAAGAGAGAGAGAGGGTCAGAGAGAATCCCAAGCAGGCTCCACATTGTTTTCACGGAGCCCACTGTGGGACTCGAACTTGTGAACTGTGAGATCATGACCTGAGCTAAAATCCATAGTTGGATGCTTAAACAGTGAGCCACCCAGGTGCCCCAATGCAATGTATTTTTAGAACAGTTTTAGAGTTATAGAAAAATTGAGCAGATGGTACAGAGGGTTTCCCTCCCTCTCACTGTCATTTATTACCAACCTCTTATATTAGTGTGGTATAATTGTTATAATTAATGATGCACTGTTGATGTGTTATTAGTAAGTAAAGTACATAGCTTACATTAAGATCCACTTTTTATTTTGTGCTGTTATATGGGTTCTGACAAAGGCATAATATCATGTATCTATTACAGCATCACACAGAGGAGTTTTGCCACCCTAAAAATCCCCGTGCTTTCCCTATTTGTGTGTTTTTCTCTCCCCGTGAGCCCCTCACAAGCACTCATGTCTTTTACTCTCTGGTTTCAGCTTTCCCACAGTGTTACATAGTTGTAATATAATATATAGGCTTATCAGTTTGGCATCTTTCCCTTCAATATATATGTACATATATGGTTCTTCCGGTTTTCATGGCTTCATAGCTCATTTCCCTCTTTTTTTTTTTAATGTTTATTTTTGAGAAAGAGCGAGCAAGTGAGCTCTAGCAGGGAAAGGACAGAGAGAGAGGGAGACACAAAATCTGAAGCAGGCTCCAGGCTGCACAGAGCCCAATGTGGGGCTCAAACCCACAAACCGCGACATCATGACCTGGGCTGAAGTGGACTCAACTGACTGAGCCACCCAGGTGACCCCATTTCTCTTTTTAATCCCTGAATAATATTCCACTGTACGGATGAACCACAGTTGATTTCATTCACTTACTGAAGGCCATCTCACTTGCTTCTTGTATTTGGCAGTTAGGGATAAAGTCACCGTAAACATGCACGTGCAGGGTTTTTTGTGCACATGAGCTTTCGTAGCAAGAGAATGACGATCTAGGAGCATGGGCACTGGATCATATTATAGGATTAGGTTTCATTTTGTAGAGACCTCCCCCAGTGTTTTCTGAGGTAGCTGTACCCTTTTACATTCTCACCAGCCCTGAGTGACAATTATTGTTTTTAATTTGCAGTTTTCTTTTTTTTTTTAATTTTTTTAACATTTATTTATTTTTGAGACAAAGAGAGACAGAGCATGAATGGGGGAGGGGCAGAGAGAGAGGGAGACACAGAATCGGAAGCAGGTTCCAGGCTCTGAGCCATCAGCCCAGAGCCCGACACGGGGCTTGAACTCACGGACCGCGAGATCGTGACCTGAGCTGAAGTCGGACTCTCAACAGACTGAGCCACCCAGGTGCCCCTAATTTGCAGTTTTCTAATGACAAATGGTGTCGCACATCTTTGTATGGCACAGCACTTCTTTGCCATCTATATATCTTTGGTGAGTTGTCTGTTAGGGTCTTTTGCCCGTTTTGAAATCGGGCTACTGTTGTCTTATCTTTAAGTTTTAAGAGTTCTTTGTATATTTAGCATATAAATCCTCCATCAGATGAGTTTTACAAATACTTTCCCCCAGCCTATGACTTGTGTTTTCATTGTTTTAACAGTATCTTTCACATAGAAGATATTTTTTAGCTTCAAAAGATTGCCATTTATCCATTTTATTTCTTTAATGGGTCATGCTTTGGGTATTCTGCCAGGGTCCCCAAAATTTTCCCCTATGTTATCTGACAGAAGTTTTTGTTTTTGGTTTCGGTTTTTTTTTTTTTTTTTTTAGTTTGCAGTTAACATTTCGGTCTATAATCCAGTTTGAGTTAATTTTTATGAAAGATGTACGGTCTTTATACGGATTCTGTTTGTTTTTCATATGGAAGGCCTCTCGTTCCAGTACCATCTGTTGAAAAAACAATGAGTTGTCCATTTGTTCACTGAATTGCACTTGTGCCTTTGTTCACTTTCAGTAGAATGTTTTTTTGGGGGGTATTTCTGGGTTCTTTGTTCTGTCCCACTGATCTATTTATGTGTTCTTTGTCATAATTATATTAGCTTTTTAGTAAGTCTTGAAGTCACATAGTGTCAGTCTTCCAGCTTCGTTGTTCTTCAGTGTTAGCTATCCTGGGTCTTTGGCCTTTCTGTATAAACATTAGAAGCATATTGTCAGTATCTGCACAATAACTTAGTGACATTTTAACTGAAATTGAATGGCTAGGTGAATGTCTTCTTGGAGAATTGACTCCATCATTATGTAATGCCCCTCTTTATACAAGATAATTTTCCTTCCTCTGAAGTCTGCTTTGTGTGAAATAATGTAGACACTCCAGGTTTCTTGGTCAGCATGCTTCGTCTTTCTCCATACTTTTACTTTTTTACCTGTCTTTATATTTAAAATGGTTTTTTTGAGGGCACCTGGGTGGCTCAGTCAGTTAAATGTCCGACTCTTGATCTCAGCTCAGGTCATATCTCATGGTTTGTGAGATTGAGGCCCGCGTCGGGCTCCACACTGACAGTGTAGAGCCTGCTTGTGATTCTCTCTCTCCTTCTCTCTCTGCTTTCTCCCCTGCTCATGCATGAGCACATGTGCGTGCACTCTCGCTCTCTCTCTCTCTGTCTCTCTCTTAAATAAATGATTTTTTTAAAAAATAAATACTG
Source organism: Prionailurus bengalensis (assembly GCF_016509475.1). Classification (NCBI taxonomy): domain Eukaryota; kingdom Metazoa; phylum Chordata; class Mammalia; order Carnivora; family Felidae; genus Prionailurus; species Prionailurus bengalensis. Next base: position 22,340,843 of record NC_057361.1, on the reverse strand, counting down.
GAATAAATTATTAAAAAAACAGTGTGTTTCTTGTAAACAACTCTTCTGACCTTCTATGTATTTTCATTGGTTTCCCTAGGAAATTTATTTTTAATTTTTTTAATTTTTTTTTTTCAACGTTTATTTATTTTTGGGACAGAGAGAGACAGAGCATGAACGGGGGAGGGGCAGAGAGAGAGGGAGACACAGAATCGGAAACAGGCTCCAGGCTCTGAGCCATCAGCCCAGAGCCCGACGCGGGGCTCGAACTCACGGGCCGCGAGATCGTGACCTGGCTGAAGTCGGCCGCTTAACCGACTGCGCCACCCAGGCGCCCCAAGGAAATTTATTTTTAAAGTGATAATGTAAATAGTTTGAGTAGTATTTACCATATTTCTGAATGGTTTCAGTTGACAGCACTTTGATAGGCTTCATCACCACCTCTTTCTGCTTTCTCTGTTAATTCAGCATGTTTTCTGGGTGATTCCATTTTCTGTCTTCCAGCATATCAATTGCACTTATTTTTACTTTGTTAGTTTTTATTTGCTTAGAGTTGTAACATATATTTACAACTAATCTAAGTCCTTGGGGGTACCTGGCTGGCTCAGTCAGAGCAGGCGACTCTTGATCTCCAGGCTGTGTGTTCAAGCCCCACATTGGGTGTACAGATTACTTAAAATCTTTTTTAAAAAACAAATACAAAAAAAACATCTCTTTCAAGTCCGCTTTCAAATAACACTATGTCACTCCCCAGGTAGTGCGCTTAGCCCATAATAGGATTCCCATTTTCTCCCTCTCAGTCCTTACAACACTGCTGCCCTTCATTTTATGTATCTATTTGATATAATCACCAAATATGTTGTTAGTATTATTTCTTTAAACAAATGGTTATTTATTAGATCAATTAACAAAAAGAAACATTTTCTTATGCCTTCCTAAATCCCTTATTTCACATTCTTCTTGTATCTACATCCGAATTTCTGACATTTATCATTTATGTTCTCCCTGAAGAACTTTTAAAAATATTCTTAAAAGGAAGGTCTAGTGCCCAAAATGCCCTCTATTTTTGTTTGTCAGAGAAAGTGTAAGTTTGTCCTTCACTTATGTCCAATGTAAAAAGCATAACATGAGCCCTACCCTCTTAAAACATTTTGAGTTTTACATTATTGTTAATGCTAAGTACATTGTTGTACAGCATATCTGTAGAATTTTTTTTTGTCTTGCATGATTGAAATTCTGTACTCATCAAATACCAGTCACCCATTACCCTTTGCTCAATCCCCTGGCAACCACCATTGTAGTTTCTATTTGTACACGTTTGACTTTAGATCCTTCTTGTAAGTGGAATCATGCCGTCTTTGTTTTTCTGTGATTGGCTTCTTTGACTTAATGTATTGTCCTCAAGGCTCATCCTTATCGTAACATTTGATAGGAGTTCCTACCTTCTTCTGGGTAAATAACGTTCCTTGTATGTATGTACCACGTTTTCTTTATTCATCTGTCAGTATACATTTCATTAGTTTCCAATTCCTGGCTATTGTGGATAATATTGCAACGAATATGGGAACGCAGATATCTGAGAACAAGATTTCAATTATTTTAGAGATATACCCACACATTGAATTGTTGGAGCATATGGTGTTTCTTTTCTTACTTTTTGAGAAAACTCCATACTGTTTTCCACAGTGGCTGCATCAGTTTGCATTCCCACCAGCCATGCACAAATGTTCCTTCACTCCACATCTTCTCCAAAACTCATTTTCTCTCTTTCTCTTTCTCTTTCTCTTTCTAACAGTGGCCATTGTAACACGAGTGAGTTGACATTTCACTCAGGATTTGATTTATATTTCCCTGCTGGTTAGTAATGTCGAGCATCTTTTTGTGTGCTGTTAGCCGTTTGTATGTGTCCTTTGAAAAAGTTTCTTTTTAGTTCCTCTGCCCATTTTTAGTCGGATTGTTTTCATTACTTATTTATTTACTGTGGAGTTTATCAGATTGTATGTATGTATGTATGTATGTGAGTTGTGAGTTTCTTACGTATTTTGGATCTTAACCATTATCGGTTCTCTTGTTGCAGATATCTTCTCTCATAGGTTGGCTTTTCATTTTGCTCATTGTTATGCTTTGCAGAAGCTTTTTGTTTGACGTAGTTTTATACAGTTCCAGTTATTTATTTTTGAAGTATCTGTTTGAAGAAGGAGCACATACTCACCTGGATCTCTGTGCATCCCACCTTCAGGGCCATGTTTCTGACATCTCCCCCAGGTTCTATTCTCAAGTCCCAGGTTTCATTTTCAAGCTCAGCCTGTAAGTGCACAGGAGTTACAGAGCTGAGGGCCAGCCTTCCCCAAATGTGGATGAGATCAAGAGAAGAGATAGCCCTGGTTTCCACATTTCAAAGGGAAAATGAGATAGCATTTTCAGGAGATTTTTGCAGAAACAACTCTGTATTTTCCACAACAGTGGTTACTATTACTCACTGTTAAATTGATCCCCCCCACTTTCTCTCACCTCTCCCCGTACCCTCCTGTCTTCTTCTCGGAATCATATCCCAAATATGTTTCCTATACCATGTTTTTGTTTTAGTCTTTGCCTTGGGAGACATCTTAAGACAGAATTTTTTCCAAGTGATTTTTAAATTTTACTCTGGAGTATAGAGTCACATAGGAACTCGGGGAATACATTCTTAGGTACAGAGCCCAGTGTCTTGGTCATCTTTTTATACCTTTTTATAGCTTGGTAGAGCTGATCAGAAAGAAATTCAGGAGAAGAACTTGAGTGACCACACTTGAAGTCTTTTGCCTTCTTTCCTTTGTGAATTGTGCCTTGGTGCAGTATTTTATTCACCTTCCACCTCAAACATATTTTAATTAGATAATATTTGTTACTTGAAAAATGTTGATATTAATTTAAGAATCAGTAAAGTTATGAACAATTTCTTTGTCATCAGAAATGTGTAAATTAACATATTTATACAGAGGCTAAATGCTTTGCGATAGAGAAGTAAGCTAGAGATACATCTGTTTCAACCAAATCTTTCTGGATAACCATGGTTGTAAATGAGATCAACATTTACATTAAGTTCAGGTATCACTTTCAATTTTTCAGATTGTTAATCACTTCTGGAATAAATTGGTCACTAGGAAAAAAGGTACAGTATAGGGAATACAGTCAGTGGTGTTAGCATTGTCTGATGACCGGGGGTCACACACTCGTGGTGAGCAGAGTATAACATACAGACTTAGTGAATTACTGTGTTCTACACCTGAACTTAATATAACATTGTGTATCAACTGTACTTCAACTGAATATTTTTTTAAAGAACAAAAATGAAAACATTTAAAAATTACAAAAACATTTTTAATCATTGACAACATAGGGCAACTTGGATAATCCTTGTTAACCCTTTGGCTCATGCGCGCAGCATGGTGGCCTCTTTAACCTGGAAATGCATATTCTCAAAAATGTCTGCTTTGGCCCTAGGATGAGAAATAAAATCTTTTCACCCAGTTTCTCTCAATGGCAATACCTTATAGAAGTACAGTAAAATACCACAGCGAAGATACTGACTTTGATCCAATCTTTTGATCTTATTTTGAACTCCCCATTTTTACTGGGACTCGTTTATGTGTGTATATCTAGTTCTGTACAGTTTATCACATACATATGTTTGGGTAACCACCACATTCTAAATACAGAACAGTTCCATCATGACAGGCATTCCTGATGTTGCCTCTTTATAACCACACCTTCTCTTCTGCCTGCCTTTCTGCCAACCTCTTCCCTTGTTTCTGACCTCTGGAAATCACTGATTTGTTCTTTATTTGATTTGTTTCATATCAAAAATGTTATATAAATGGAATCATAAGGTAGCTAACCTTTGGGGGTTGACTGTTTTCCCCCACTTGGCATAATTCTCTGAAGATTCCTCCACGTTGTTTCACGTGTCAGCATTTGGTTCCTTCTCATCGCTTAGCAGCATAGTACAGAAATACCATGGTTTGCTTAACCATTTACCTGCTAAAGAACATCTGATACATTTCTCATTTTGAGCTAGTAGAAATAAGCTTCCAAAAACATTCCTGTACAAGTTTTTTTGTTTGTTTGTTTGTTTTTTTAGGATGAATTTATGTGTCACCTGGGTGGCTCATTTGGTTAACCATTCACCTGTTGTTTTCAGCTCAGGTCATGATCTTACATTTCATGAGTTCCAGCCTTGCATCTGGCTCTGCACTGACAGCGTGGAGCCTGCTTGGGATTGTCTGTCTCCCTCTCTCTACCCCTCACCCACTCACACTTACAGGAGCATGTGCACATGTGCACTCTCTCTCTCTCTCTTTCAAAAATAAATGAACATTTTAAAACAAACAAAGCTATTTTGAGATATAGTTTACGGACCACAGAATTCGCCTGCTTAAAGTATATAATTCAGTTATTTTTAATAAATTCAAGTCGAACAACCATGACCACAATCAGTCTTAGAGCATTTTAATCACCCTCAAAAGAAATGCTATACCTGTTAGCACTCACTTTCTGTTTCCCACATACCTCCTCCCCTTAGCCCTACTCACCCACTTCCTATCTCTATAATTTGCCCATTCTGGACATTTCACATAATTAGAATCATATAATTAGAATCATGCAATAGGAGGTCTTTTGTGATCAGCTTCTGTCACTTGGCATGCTTTTTAGGGTTCATATGTAGTATAGCATGTATTAATACTTCATTCTTAAAATGGTTGGCTGAATACTCTTCCATAGTATGAATATATCACAGTTTATTTATCCATTCATTGGTATAAAAAAAGGCCTGCCCTTGCTTTGTGAATATTTGAATCATAGCATCAATTTTGTGTGTATGTATATACACAATGTATGTATATACACAATACACACACACACACGCACATAGGCATTAAAGTATTAGAAGTCAGCATGCCTAAATGTTAGTGCAAATTACTTCTGGGTAGTAATTTATATTTTATTCCCTAAATTTTATAGTTTTTTTCTGTTTTTTTTTCCACCAAATTGTGGTTTCTCAGTGGTTTACTACAAATACTCAAAATATAGTAACTTAGCATTGGTGGATCCCCTTGGAATTCAGAATTTAGAAATGTTTTGGTTAAGAATGAATTAAAGCCTACTTTTCAACATATAAGACAGGTATTATGCTAATAAAATTAGTTAAGCTGAATTTTAAGAGATAGGTGTATTTATGTAAAATTATATGTAAACATTAAAAGCCTGTAGTTGGTTGGAGATAATTAATCTTTAAATCTTTTTAATGTTTTTGTTTTTGAGAGAGAGAGAGAGAAAGAGCACAAGTCGGGGAGGAGCAGAGAGAGAGAGGGAGACACAGAATCTGAAGCAGGCTCCAGGCTCTGAGCTGTCAGTACAGAGTCCGACGTGGGGCTCGAACTGATGAAACGTCAGATCATGACCTGAGGTGAAGTTGGGCGCTTAACTAATGGAGCCACCCAGGCATCCCTTGAGATAGTTAATCTTAATAGAAAACTCATTTTCATATATGAAATATATTAAAGCTTTTTCATGGCTGCATTATATTGGCCTTTACACTACCGTAGTGTTAACAAAATTTAAAGTGGAGATTTATTGCTGCATAAACATACCCTTTATTACATTGGACTGGATATTTCCTGTCATCCAGAGGACCATATCTTATTAAGGAGTATTTAAGTGTCCTAAGCAGTTGAAAAATATAAAGCAGGAGTCTTGAAAATCCCTTAATAGTAAATTTTAAAAAGGATAGATAAATCTTACTAAGGGCAGTCAATCACCCGCAAATTAAAAGTAATTAACATTTCAGTTGGAGATACATATATTCCAAATAAATTATTGGCTCTTCCTTCAAAGGTTTCTGATCTTTTGTCATGCGATTTAGGCTTGTGGATTTCAAATGAAAGTGGCATTCTAGAAAGGTTCCAGGATAGTACTAATTTGCAGCTCTTTTCAACCTAAATAAAAGTCCTCTCCTCTGCCTTGAAGTGAATAATCTAAACTAAACTACCTGACATTTCCACTCAGTCCAAAGAACAGAGTAAAAATGCTGAATTGTCAGCATAGCTTTGATGTGAATCAGTAGTCACAGGAGACTGCAAAGAAGAACATAATGTAACCGTCAGCTCATCAAAGGTAAGCTTTCTTCTTTTAAAGAAAAAAAAATGCCCAGACGTGCTTCCTCTGAATTGAAGAATCATTTGGCCTCATTATTTTAAGATACACTTTCCTCCCCAATAAATATCAAGATAATTAACAGTGAAAAGCTTCTCTTTTTTCTCATCGATCTAACAGAATTATAAAAAATACAAATGAGAAACAAACTGTTATTTCACATGTTAGACTTTCTTTAAAAATTTTTTAAACATCCTTTATGCTCATGATTATCTCCCAGGGATCAAAGAAAAAGAAAAGTGAGGGGAAAAAATAAACTTTAAGTGTACTTTTGAATTCATTTTCTTGGCAAAACTAAAAGCTCATTTTTTTCCTCTTCTGAATAAAATTATTCCCAGTAGTGTGAGTGTCTACATGTTACCTACACAAAACATGATATTCACACTAAGCAACATTGACATAACTTTGAAGATTGCAAAAAAAATGCATATTCTCAGCCTTTATGTCCTAACTGGATCAGAGTCTGCATTTGACCAGATTCTTCTCTGATTTGTGTGCACATGAAAGACGGACGCATGCTATTCTGTGTGGTAAGACATAATTTTCAGAAGTAACGATTTATTGTATTTTAGCATTTTGTTCAAACCATTTCTTTTTTTTTTAATGTTTTTTTCAACGTTTATTTATTTTTGGGACAGAGAGAGACAAAGCATGAACGGGGGAGGGGCAGAGAGAGAGGGAGACACAGAATCGGAAACAGGCTCCAGGCTCTGAGCCATCAGCCCAGAGCCCAACGCGGGGCTCGAACTCCCGGACCGCGAGATCGTGACCTGGCTGAAGTCGGACGCTCAACCGACTGCGCCACCCAGGCGCCCCGAACCATTTCAGACCAGAGTATGGGTCAATAGCCCTTTGGAACCCAGGTTTACTTTGTATATGATCTTTGCATCCAGTGGAGCTATGTTCCCAAACATCTTGGAATGTAAGAAATAATAACCAGTTTTCTAGTTGGAAGGAAAACAATGTGAAGATGATCCAGTCCCACTCTTCATAAAAGGCAAGATACTTTTCGACATAATAGATACTCTGTCAGTTAAGGTACATTTGCAAATAATGAAGAACTCAGAAGGACTGGAGCAAGAGGACACTTTTTTTATTAAGCAAACAAGATATCCTGCATTAGGAAGATCACCTTTGGCAAATTCTGTGGCTGGAAATGATCATTAAGAACCCAGTTTCTTCTGATAGATCCCAAGTGTTGACTTTCTCTTAAAACTAGCTCCCTTGATGGTCACAGAATGATCTTCATGGTCTTAAATAGGACTGAACAATGAGAAAAAACTACGTTGCCTAGCTCTTCATGCTGGATTCCCCTTATGTCTCATGGAGCATGTCAGAGTTACATGTAGCCAGGCAAAGGAATTAACATGATGGGTGTTAGACTTAGCAAGATTTACACATGAATTGGAAGAGAGGAGCATGGTGGTAAGCTTGTCAGATGCTTCTAAATGATTCCAACTCCAGGAATTGATAGCTCTGTGTAATCCTCACCCCCTACCCACCACCCCCTTGATCAACTAGAACAAATTATTTGCTTATAATAAATGGAATATGGTGAAAGTAACAAGACATCACCTTCAAGATTGGGTTACAAGAAGAATTTGGTTTTTCTTTAATTTGCCCACCTTAATAGTGCACATCAGCTGTCATATTGAAAGCCCACTGTGAGCATCTAGGAGCTCAGAGTGAATTCCAGCCAACACGCAGCAAAAAGCCAGAAGGCTTTAGTCCTATAGTCAAAAGGGAAGTGGATAGAGTTCGAAACGGAAACTGCAAGTGGATCCTTCCCTAATCAAGCCTCCAGATGAGAATACAACCTGATCTATACTTTCCTGTTAGCCGGTGAGACTTTAAGCAGCAGACCCAATTAGCCATACCTGGACTCCTAATCTTTGGAAATCGTGAGATAATAAAAGTGTGCTGTTGCAAGTTGCTGTGTTTGTCTTAATTTGTTATACTGCCCCCCCCCAAAAAGGCTAATTATAGGTAGGTAAATGAACACTGTCTTCTATAGATACAGAGAACTAAATTCAGAGAATGTGAGTCCTCTCCTCTTCGATGTGTGCCATTTCATAGTTGTATGGTTTGATTTGCTAGAAAATAATTTCAAATGATGGATTAATTATACCATAAAAATAGAAACCTTGGGTTGAACTGTATGAAATTGCCATTTTTTGCAGGTCAAAAATGATTAAAATTGGTGATTTTCATATTGTTCATCCTATATATGAAATGGTTTCAAGTAGAGTTATTTCCAATATTAATAATCTTTAAACTGAGTCTTTGACTTTAAGTGTGCTGGTATTAAAGGGCAGGCACTTCTCCTTTGGTTAGACCAAAGTCTTCCTTGGTTAAATGCAGAATTACTCATTTTGACCTTCAAATTCTAGGAAGCCTTTGTAATTCCTCAAATACCTTCCAAAATATGTGGGAATATTTTTTTAAACTCATTTAGTAGTTTGATCCTTTTAGTCTGTTTTGTTCTTGTCTTAAAATGTGTAGTTACTATTATTTCAGGGTGTAGTAAGGGAATTCATGCCACAATCAGTTATTTGTGTCTCAGCGTGAAAGAATTGTTGTCCTTTCTTAAGACCCTTGAGCCCTGTTTTAAGATCAATAGGAAATGAACTTTGTGCTGTAGACTTAATCTGAGCCTTGGTTTACTGACATAATGGAAAATACCAAGTCATTGATCTTTCTTAAAATGTTGATATGTGTGATGTGTATTTAATAAACTCTTGTTTTAAAATTTATTTATTTTAAGAGTAAAAGAGTGTGGGTGGAGGAGGGGCAGAGGGGGGGGAGAGAGAATCCCAAGCAGGCTTCATGCTATCAGTGCAGAGCCCCATGCAGGGCTTGATCCTATGAACTGTGAGATCATGACCCAAGCCAAACTCAAGAGTTGGAAGCTTAACGGACTGAGCACCTCATGTGCCCTTTCTTATACTCTTAATGGGACCTCTAAGTACCTCTTGTGGTTTGTAAAAATAAAAACTTTACATTGCTCCAGCACATTCTCTAAAGCTGGACATTCTGACAGGCAACCATACTACTTACTTTTTAAAAAAGTGAAGCATTCTAATAAGGGTTTTAATACATGCAGTAATTACTTTTAAATAGGTTCCTGGTTTTTCCTACCAACAAATATTAAAAGTGCAACTTCCTTATGAATCTCTTGACCATTACTGCAATAAAGATATTATCCTTATAATCATTCTGTTTCTGTGGAGTTAAAAAAATTATTTTTAGTTAATTTTTTTTTTTTTGATCAAGCAGGGGAGGGGAAGAGAGAGGGAGAGAGAGAGAATCCCAAGCAGCCTTCATACTGTAAGTGCAGAGCCCGATACGGGGCTTGAACTCAGCAGCTGGGAGATCATGACCTAAGCTGAGATCAAGAGGCAGTCGCTTAAGTGACTGAGCCACCCAGGTGCCCCTTCTGTGGCATTTAGTGGGCTATTTTTTTTTTAATTGCACTATAGTTGGCACACAGTGTTACATTAGTTTCAGGTGTACCACACAGGGATTCAACGAGCTTATCCATTGTACTTTGCTCACTTAAGTGTAGTTACCATCTGTTACTATATAATGCTATTACAATACCATTGACTGTATTCTCTATGGTGTACCTTTTATTCAAATGACTTACTCATTCCATAACCGGAAGCCTGTATCTCCCACTCACTTTCACCCATCTTTACCATCTTCTCACCCTCCTCTTTTCTGGCAGCCATCAGTTCTATGTATTTAAGAGTCTCTTTCGGGGTGATTTTTTTTTCTTTGTTTCTTCCTTTGTTTTACTTTCTAGATTCTATATGTCGGTGAAATCATATCTGTCTTTCTCTGATTTATTTTACTTACTGCCTTCTTTTCTTACACATATACCCATGAAACTTGAGTAAACTTCTAAAACATTTCAGTACATTGTATGGTTTTTATTGAGGGTCATTATTTGCAGATATTATAAACAAGAAAGTGAAGGACACTTTTGGCAAACGTTCTGCAACCGAGGTAATGAAAAATGCATGTTTTTATCCCTTTCTTTGACCCCTTTCTTTGACCCCTTTTCCATCATCATTGTATGTACTTTCTTTGTGCATGCTTCTTCCTGAATTAACACCTTTTAGGTATCCTCTCTTTCCTGCAAGGACTCACGTAGATTCAATATAGACAACACAACAACACCCGCAGCAAAAAATATATAAGAATGGCCGGAAAAATTATGAAAATAATAATAACGGGGCCCTACACCTAAATGATAGCAAAATTACTTTAAAGCTAAATAATTAACAACAGTGTAGTAATGTTTCATAGGGTGTAATGCCCGAAGTTCCGAAACCTCCCACAAAAGTCCACCAGAGTCGTAAGTCAAAGCCAAGCGGCAAGGGTCGTTTATTGCAGGTTCGAACCTGGTCCCCTGCGCACTCGTTGCCGGTGATGCAGGAGGCCACGATCAGGGTTGGTACAGCGCTTTTATAGACAGAGACAAATAGCACAGGAGAGGTTTCAAATTATGAGGGGCCTGATTGGTTGATTTTAAAGTAAGGACATTTGTTGTTCTCTGATTGGGCGTCCTTTGTCTGTCCTTTGGCGAGAAGGCTTTGTCCGTTACTTGTGGCGGGAGGAGAAAGGGGGAAGGGGGAAGGGGGTAGGGTAGGTGAGGAATGTGCTAAGCAAGCAGGTTTACAGAAGCGAGAAATGCCGGTTAGTTTATGTACAATCACTCATTCCATCACATATCGGACCACACTTAGGTTTACAACCCATTCTACTACACAGTGGGTTACATTCAGGAAAGGCCTCACAATGCTCGTAGCAAACAGCAAGCAAAACAGACTTCTCAGCAATTGTATTTCTTATCAAAGATCCATAATAAGCAGAAAAGAGAACTTTAGCTTTAAACTAAGGCAGGGCTGTCATTTGGATTTAAAGCTGTTCTTTTCACTATTAAAATAAATGTGTGTGTGTATATACATATATATGTATATATATCCATATATATGTACATATATATATATATGTGTGTGTATATATATATATATACATACTTTCCATAATATGAGGTTGGCTCTTTAAAACAGTAATAAAAATACATTTTAGAAAGTTGGAAATTTACATCATGCTGTACACCAGAATAAATTCCCAAGGAATCAAGGATATAAATGTAAAAAATGAAGTAATAAACTATTAAGGGAACCAAGAAGACATTTATTTGCCCCATCCTGGAAAAAGCCTTTCTAAGTATAACACCAATTCCAGAATGTACAAAAGAAAAATAAGTGTTAGATTTCACTACTTAAAATCTCAATGCATACTGTACTTAGAAAAGCCTTTCCCGTGCTGGCATGCAGCCAAGGTAGGGACCAAGAAGGGAAACAGACACAAAGACTGATTACCCTATCTGCTGGAGCTCCGCTGCCAGGGCAGCGAGAGGTGGAGTGGGTCTGGCTGCCCTAGCTGGCCCGACGCAGGTGCGGTATCCGAGCAGCTGCAACAGTCTCCGGAAAGGTTTTGGTACAAAGCAGCTTGGTGTCCTCTGGGCCTAGCTCTTGGCACCCCATTTCCCCTTGGTGAGAGTCCAGAGCTCCCGACTTTGCCACTTAGGAATCTTCTTCGAGATTGTGTGCACCTGCCTGGCTTTGACCACCAAACCAGCCAGCACCAGCTCAACGTCCCCTGCTTTGAGTATTTATCCAAAGGTATCCTTTGCCTTAGCAAGCCCTCTCTTTGCCTAGTGCTTTCGAAGGCTCATCTCAGGTCACGTCTCAGACGCTCTTTTTTGAATGACGTGGACTTGATTCAGTCCACACACCTGTGAAGGCTTCTCACATTCCTATTGGTTTTTCCCTCATCCCCCCTGCCGTCAAACTATGAATTTGTTTTTGGTTTTGTTTTGTTTTGTTGGTTAATGTGGCTGTGTATATTAAATAAGAACAAACTCGGGCAGTTCCGATTCCTCTGAATGAGAATAACTGACAATTGGCTTGAGTTACTTTAGTTTACTCTCAGCCATGAAAGAGGCAGTGCAGAGGATACATAAAAAATTCAAGGGCCCAGGAGACTTGGCCCTCCAGTGATTCCCTTTGTTTCACATGAAGTGACGCCACAGTTGTGTGGTTTTACACACTAATGCAGGGTAAGGGATCCATCTCGTCAGAGAAGGCAAGAACCTGGCCTCTTGTCTTTCATTCTATAATACATTAGGCAAAACAGGACCCCGTTAAAGAGTTAGCCTTCTTAACGTAAAAGTGAGTTATTTCAGTGCCACCATCACCAAAACTTTGTTCTAGAAGTTCCAGAGCAGTAAAACCTCCGTCCTTTTGGCGTATGAAGACACTGCGGCCTGCAAGCTGTTTTGCTGTTCGCTCGTCACAGACAGAGGCTTGTTTACCTATCCCAAACGTGATCACACAGTTCCTATGTCAGAATTACTATTGAAAGGGAAAGCCGAATGAAAACAGACCTGCATTCACAATGCACAGGAAATGTATGCCAGGCACTTAGGCCTTCTTGGACTGGCATGATCCACAGTAAGGACCCTGACACATGTGAAGAAATCATACTTCTTTAAAAAAAGGTGTGTGGGGGGGTAAAAATAATGACAAGAAAAATGGATGTCAGAGGTAACAGAGTTAATTCTCGAAGTCTATGGGAAATTAGAAAAAACTGCTTTATTTTTATTTCAGAGCACTTAAAGAGTAAAGCTCTGTCAAAACAAGGTACTCGATAAAACAGTGATTATAAAAATAAATAGAGTTCATTGCAATTAAGAATATAAGTGTTTTGTATTTCCCTGATGAGTGATGTTGAGCATCTTTTCACGTGTCTGTTGGCCATCTGGATGTCTTTGGAAAAGTGTGTATTCATGTCTGTAAGCAATGAATCTTGGGAATCTACTCCTGAAGACATGAGCACACTATATACACTGTATATTAGCTAACTTGACAATAAATTATATTTATTTATTTTTTTATGTTTATTTTTGAGACAAAGACAGAACCTGAGTGGGGGAGGGGCAGAGAGAGAGGGAGACACAGAATCAGAAGCAGCCTCCAGGCTCTGAGCAGTCAGCACAGAGCCCAACGTGGGGCTCGAACTCACAGACCGTGAGATTATGCCCTGAGCAGAAGTCAGACACTCAACCGACTGAGCCACCCAGGTGCCCCGACAATAAATTATATTTAAAAGAATATTGCTACAATAAAATAATGAGAGGTAAAATTGCAAATTGAGAGTATCTTCTAGAAAATAGTTTTAAAAATCAAGCTATGAAAAGTGTTCAAAATCTCTAAAATGCAGAGTGTTTAAATTCTACAATATCCACGTGTGTTTTCTCTAGAAAGACAAAACCAAGAATTTAGAGAATAAATACTAGATGAAAGTGCCCTGTAACAGAAAAGGAAGATACCTTCTGAATGTAAGGGTTTATTGAAAACTGAATTCAGAAAGAGAACAAGACCCACACATAAATGTAACATGATTTCATAACACCTGTGATGAAAAAAAATGTTAAAAATGTTTAAAAGGGGGGAAAAAGCATCATACTTGGTATTGGAGATACTAAATGGAGAACACATTGGGACGGATTTGAAAGTTCTAAGAAAAGCATTTAAAATGGAGAATGACCTCACCAGCAAAATGAATGTATTTTCAGATAAGCAATGAATTAAGTAGTTTCCTTCCAAAACATACATTCTGAAAATTTACTGTAAGTTTCCCTTCAGCAAAATGAGAATAAAATCAAGAGAGAGGAAGGCCCGGGGTTCAGGAAGCAGCAGGTGGATCCCAGGACAGTGGGTTAAGAAATTCTCTTCAGCAATGTGTCCCCGTCCTGAAAAATGCAGCTCTTGGCAGTAGGAGGAGAAAGGCCTTTGGGAAAGATGTCTTTGTAGAACAAAGACAACACCCTCCAGTAGGCTGTTTGACTCAGAGGATAGAAATACCCAAGCGTATAATTGAGAGCTTCATGCAGTGAATGTTTCTTGAGCACATACTTGATTCTACACACAGCAGTATGTGCAGCAGTGGCGGGGGCAGGATACAGAAAACACGTTTTCAAGGAGATAATACCCTAGTTGGAGGAGATAGGATATACAAACAACTCTAACGAAGTGTGTCATTTGGGATGTTATTACAATGGTTATGAAGGGAAAAGCGAGCCCAGTGAAAGAAAGCACCGGCTATTCAGTGGTGTGGATGGAGACGTTCTCATAACAGCGACCTTGGGCGGAAATCTCAAGTTGTAGGAATGTGAAAGAGGACAGTGCACCTGAAGTGTAGAGAGTAAGACGAAGTGCTGGAGTGGAAGAAAATAGAAACCTAATGAATGACCTCCTGTAAACTTAGGGCCATAATAAATACTAGATTTAATTCTGAATGAGATAGGGTCCCTCTGTTGTGTGTAAAATGGATTGTTACGGGGAAAGAGTAGAAGAAGGAAAGCCAATAAAGGCACTGGTAAAATAATTCTGAGGAAAGATGACAGTTACTTGGAGTAGGACTTTAACAAGGGAAATGACAAGAGATAGATTTGAGATGTGATTTAAAGGCAGAGCTGACAGGAGTTTGGGCTCGAGTGGATGCATAGGAGAGAAAAAGACATGAGTTAAGATTGACAGCCAAGTACTGCCTGTGAAGAACTCAAACAACAGAGTGTCCATTTAGTGGGACAAGAAGAGCGAATGAAAAACACATTTGAGGGGGCAGGAGACATGGAGTTGGATATATCAGGCTGGAGTTCTTGAGAGGTCTTCGAGATAGAAATAAACTCTCCCTCTCGCTCTCTCTTTTTCCCTCAAATAAAAGTGAAATCATTAAATTCAGGGAAAAAAACAGTGTCCCAGGGCAGCTATGGTCCAAACATGTGTATACATAATCTTGATTACTGAAATGTTTTACTTCAAATAAATTAAAGTCAATACATTTTATCCAAAACAAAGTTTGGTAATCTTGGCATACTGCTCGGTTGGTCAGGAAATACTATTTCTGCACTCATAGTATCTGCATTATGTTGACTTTACAGTGAATTTAATTTTAAGCTTTGCAAATTTATAGGCAAGGCAAGAAAGTTATGATTACGGTTGAAGAAGAAAATGTAGGATTTAACAACCTTGACAAGTGTAAAAGTAAATCTGTAGGTGACAGATGGTGGGAGATGAGAGAGGAAAAGAATGTGGAGGATGCATGGAGGCAGTGACATCCTCATCCTACACGGAAGGGAGTCAAAAGCCTTAAGTAAATTTTATAGCACAAGAAATTGAGGAGTGAAGACATTACTTAACATCGTAAAGTTTCCCGGCACCAGAAGTAGTTACGGCCATCACTTGTCTGGAGACATGTGCATGTGGGCAATAGAATGAGCCAAAATTCAGGGCGCCTGGGTGGCTCATTTGGTTAAGTGTCTGACTTTGGCTCAGGTCATGATCTCATGGTTTGTGAGTTTGAGCCCCACGTTGGGCTCTGTGTTCTCAGTTCACAGCCTGGAGCCTGCTTCAGATTCTGTGTCTCCCTCTCTCTCTGCCCCTACCCTACTCATGCTCTGTCTCTCAAAAAATGAATAAATGTTAAAAAAAAATTTAGAATGAGTCAAAACTTTAAATTTCCTCTTGAGTTAATTTTTTCCCCTAAAACCAATCAAGACATGGAATTATAAGCCTGTATAGTTTTAATGTGTTGTAGCTTAAATTTTGGACATTACTTCCAGAGAAGTTATATTAGGAGTCTGTTACAAGCTAGGGAATGGTTAAGAAGATTTTCTATATTTATTTCAGATACATGTGTTTTATTATTTGATGTTTAATATTAATAGAAAATGTTTAAAAATTTATTTTCAAAGAAACATATTTACATTACGAATCTATAAACATTAAATACTAGGAAGAATAAAGTAGGATTAGAAAAGAATATGAAATTTTAAATGTTGCAGTTTACATGATACAAAATTTTAATTCTTTCCTAATTAATGTTCCCTGGGACTGTTAAAATTTGTCCCATTTCAAGGGAGCCTGGGTGGCACATTTGGTTAAGTGTCCGACTTCGGCTCAGGTCATGATCTCACAGTTTGTGGGTTTGAGCCCGGCATTGGGCTCTTTGCTGACAGTTCAGAGCCTGGAGCCTGCTTTGGATTCTGTGTCTCCCTCTTTCTGCCCCTTCCCCCACTTGTGCTTTGTCTTTCTCTCTCTCTCAAAAATAAACAAACATGTAAAGAAAAATTTAAGATTTGTCCCATTTCACATTCAGTCACCCAGACAAGTGCAAAGTGCACTTAACCATCAGAAATTATAGGCTATATAGTTTGACCAATGTCTTTATAAAATTGTAGTACTGTATTTGATATAATGCCTTGTAAAAATAGAAATAACCTTATGACCCTGTGTAGTTTAAAAATGTTAAATGCTATGTTAAAACTGTCCTCAGCATTATATGCGAGACAAGATTACATAATGTTTATGTTCTTGTCATCACACACAAAGGGCACTGTTCATATTATCGATCCACTCGGGGCTGCCTCAAGCAAGATGGAAGCCTGTGTGTGTTCATCCATATATACTCTGTATGCATCACAGTGCTCATTGGTCTTGTGCTTCCAATTCCTGTACCTTGTTTACTACAGTAAAGCAAAGATTTGCAAGAGAACGTTTTTAACCACATGACTAGTCAGGTTTCATCACTTAGGGTAATAATAACAAAAATTATGGAGAGGCTAGTCTCAAGTAATCAAATCTGCCCATATAAATACTGGGTGACTTCTTTATTGAACAGAAAGCATTGTACTCTGTTTAGTCCGACCCTGTACTGCTCTAATAATTATTCCTGACTAAAACTTAACCTACGATTTCATTTCTTCCTTAATCCATGGAGTTCTTCACCTGGGTTTTTACATCCCGTGTCCTAAACTACCTTTATGTATGTGGTTTCTTCTTACATGCCAGCAACACAGAAGCTGGCTTCCTGGCCAGCTTTTTCCTTTCCTGTCCAACACATGAACTGAGATCATGGAAAACTTTTCCATTAGGGTCCCCACAAATAATAATTATAACTTTATTTTATGGTGGTATTCTGGTGATTGAAGTAATAAATGACCTCACTCTTCAGTTGAGATTTGCCATCATAAGGCGAAATACTTGATCCAACAGTGTAAAAAAAACTAAAAACTTATGCTAACGGTGACACCTAGTCAAAAAGGTGAAACGATCTGCTGGAAATCATGTAAGTGTGCTGTGAGGTTACTGGTCTGAATCATACTTTCCAACAAAAGTCTTACTCTCTTACAAGCATTCGTATCCACTTAGTGTCATTGGAATATCTACCTTATATTCTAGTCCTGACTTTAAGTGGGATCTTCCATTTTGCATTCAATTAACATCTCCTACCGTTTCCATTTTTAAGATGAAATTGCTTCTCCTTGTAACGATCATGTTGAATGGATAGATCAGTCGGGTTTGTTCTCAGCACACGAGTTCTTTGACTTCCTTTTCTCTCCCACTATACATCTTAATCCAACATTTTCTTGTAGTTATTTCTATATTTAAGTTCTTCCTTTCACACTCTTGTCTCTTGGACCTAGGTCATCTCTTCCACTAGAATCAGAACAATCCGGTAGGCACCTATTGCACAACACAAATTTGGAAGCAGCTGCCTCATAAATGATTTTATTTAGAGTCAGCATGTCCTTGTTGAGTCGGGTTTTTTATTGCATTGGTAAAAAGTTCAGCAAAATTGATAGAGAAAATCAAATTTTATCAGACCTTTTTTAAAAAGTTATCATCAATATGGGTATGCAGATACCTCTTAAATATGCTGATTTCATTTCCTTTGGATATATACCCTGAAGTGGGAGTGCTGGGTCATTGGATAGTTCTGGTTCTATTTGTAATTTTTTGAGAAAGAATCATCCTGTTTTCCATAATGACTGTACCAGTTAACATTCCCACCAAAAATAAATAAGGGTTTCCTTTCTCCAAATCCTCACCAACATTTGTTATGTTTTATATTTTTTATACTTGCCATCCTGTCTGGTGTAAGGAATAATTTCATTGTGGTGTTGATTTGCATTTCCCTAATGATGAGTGATGTTGAGCACCATTCCATGTACCTATTGACCAATGTAGCTCTTCTTTAGAAAAATGTCTGTTTTGTTCCTTTGCTCGTTTTTTTTAATGTTTATTTATTTTTGAGAAAGAGAGAAAGAGAGAGTGGAAGCTGGGGAGGGGCAGAGAGAGAAATTGGGAAACATAGAATCTGAAGTAGGCTTCAGGCTCCGAGCTGTCAGCACACAGCCGGATGTGGGGCTCAACCCCATGAACCACAAGATCATGACCTGAGCCGAAGTCGGACGCTTAACCGACTGAGCCACCTAGGCGCCCCACCTCTTTGCCCATTTTTAATTGAATTATTAGCTTTTGTCTTTTTTTTTAATTTTGAAAAAAAATTTTTAATGTTTGTTTATTTTTGAGTGAGAGAGTGCAAGCAGGGGAGGGGCAGAGAGAGAGGGAGACACAGAATCTGAAGCAGGCTCCAGGCTCTGAGCTGTCAGCAAAGAGCCTGACACAGGGCTTGAACTCTTGGACCTGCATGATCATGACCTGAGCCGAAGTCATAAGCTTAACCGCTGAGCCACCCAGGTGCCCCTCTTTTTTTTTAAAGAAATTTTTAAGTTTAATATTTACTTATTTTGAGAAAGAGCATGAGCTGGGGAGGAGCAGACAGGGAGGGAAAGAGAGAGGATTCCAAGTAGGCTCCATGCTGCCAGCACTGAGCCCAAGGTGCAGCTTGAACTCATGAAACCATGAGTTCATGACCTGAGCCAAAACCAAGAGTCACACGGTTAACCGACTGAGCCCCCCAGGCTCCCCTTAGCCTTTTTTTTTCTATTGACTGGTATGAGTTCTTTATTTTGAGTATTTATTCCTTATCAGGTAGATGGTTTGTCTCCCATTCTGTAGATTGCCTTTTCAATTTATTGTTTGCTTTGCAGGAGCTCTTTATTTTGGTATACTCCCAGCATATGTTGTCTGTTGTTTGGGTGTCTATTCTAAGGAATTATTGCCAAGACCTCTGTCAAGCAAGTTTTTCCCCTATGTTTTCTTCTAGGTCTTTTATGGTTTCAGACATTACATTTAAGTTTTTTATGCATTTTGAGTTAATTTTTATAAGCGATCTAAGATGTACGCATGTGGATATGCAGTTTTCCCAACACCATGAATTGAAGAGCCTGTCCTTCCTCACTGTGTGTTCTCTGTATTCCCATGTTCATTGTAGCATTATTTGTAGTCGTCAAGATTTAGAAAAAATCTATATGTTTTTTGACTGATGGATGAAGGTGTTAGGGTATATAAAGGAATCTTATTCACCCATGAAAAAGAAGGAAGTCCTGCCATTTGTGACAACATAGGTGAAACTGGAGGCCATTCTGGCAAGCAAAATTAGCCAGACAGAGAAGAATAAATACTGCATGGCATCACTTACATGTGGAACCTTTTAAAAAATGAATAAAAGTCTATTTCATAGAAAGAACAGAATAGTGGTTGTCAGGGGCTGGGGAGAGGAGCAAATGGGGAGATGTAGGTTAAAGGGTACAAACTTTATAAGAAAAATAAGTTCTGAGCATCTAATGGAATGCATGATTACTGTAACTAATAATATGGCATTATACAATTGAAAGTTGCTAAGGGGGCGCCTGGGTGGCTCAGTCGGTTAAGCGTCCGACTTCAGCCAGGTCACGATCTCGCGGTCCGTGAGTTCGAGCCCCGTGTCAGGCTCTGGGCTGACGGCTCAGAGCCTGGAGCCTGTTTCCGATTCTGTGTCTCCCTCTCTCTCTGTCCCTCCCCCGTTCATGCTCTGTCTCTCTCTGTCCCAAAAATAAATAAACGTTGAAAAAAAAAATTAAAAAAAAAAAAAAGAAAGTTGCTAAGAGTAGATCTTGAGCATTCTCACCACATGCCCCAAAAGAGTTAACTATATGACATCATCGATTTGTTAATTGTCTTGATCTTGGTAATCATTCCACATTGTATATATCTAGTCACCATGTTGTACACTTTAATAGATAGTACTCTATCTTTCAATTACTCCTCAATAAAGTCAGGAAAAAAAGGAATTTATCAGATAGTATGGAAAATAATCTTGGTTTTTTGGGTTTTTGTTTTTGGAGAAGGGATATATCTGTATTTTTGATAGCTCCTTAAATGAAATATGGTCATGGGTAGATGTGGAATTGATACATGCTGCTTATCCTGTGGTATCTCATCTTAATACTGCCCTTTAGATTTGGGTGTTTTTAATATGTCAGATCGTTACAAAGTTGTTTTAAACAAAATTGAAAATCACTGTCTCCCCTTAAAGAAAACTGTCTCACCTTCAAGGTGAAAAAAACATGATTCAAAGTCTGAACTCATATTCTTAATATACCCTCTGTTCTGTGTTACTGGATTCAAATATGAGCCTCTATTCCTCATTTTACCACATTAACATACTAAGGATGGAAATCCAAAATACCAATCCAAAAGAGAATTTTAATTTAATTCCATGTCTTCCCATCATTAAGATAGGTCTTCATTTCTCCAAAAGAATTGGAAAAAAACCTGAGCCACTATTTTTAAAAACATGCTGAATACCCTCTGTTGATTGTTTCACTGATTTCAAACACCTCTCCTCTCCTAGAGGAATAATTCAAAGTTATATATTCTCTTTGGAATTCCCTTAGTGTCCTATTTCTTTTCCTAGGATATATGCCGCCTTCTACCTTATTAAGAATTTACATTTGAAAATTAGTATGTTTTTTGCTGTGGGATTAAGAGTTAGTTGAGAATAGATACTGTTTCTTATTCCTTGACGTACTTCAGTGGCCAGTGAACCAAGTCTATAGTGTTAGATGAGTGTTGAACTGAATCTAAACTTTCACTTTCCTTCTAGACCTCATTAATATCTTAGGTATTTTATGGAGAGTTTAACCAATGTATTGATGTTATCTTTTTCTTCAGTATTATCCATAATGAGTATAATTCTTTGATTTAACCAGTAAAAATAATATGTCAAGCAAAGAATTAGGTCAGTCTATTATTTCTCATCTGGAATACATAACGTCTGAAATACAATTCCTAGTGAAAAATTCTGTAAAGACATGTAAGAATGTTAAGGAAAAGCATATCCCTGCTGATTTTACATAAATTGCTCAGCTTATTCCTAAAATCAGGTCATAAATTGTTAAAAATGTATCCAAGGCAAATCACATTTCTATTTTCTTGAATTCTGGGGGGGTGTATTATCATAACAATTTGTATTTAACTATATCACCAGAACATAGCTATAAGATTCAAAGTAATATCCCATATGGAACAAGTCACTGTGAAACTACCAGTATTCCAAAACAAGCTATTGTCATTTGAGTATTTTAAATCAACTGTTCCTCAACTTAAGATATAACTGAGTGCTGATTCATAGGGGTACATGTACCCCAATGTTTATAGCAGCACTATCACCAGTAGCCAAATTATGGAAAGAGCCCAAATGGCCATCAACTGATGAATGGATAAAGAAGTTGTGGTTTATATACACAATGGAATACTACTCAGCAATGAAAAAGAATGAAATCTTGCCATTTGCAACAACGTGAATGGAACTGGAGAGTATTATGCTAAGTGAAATCAGTCAGTCAGAGAAAGACCGGATATATATCAGTATGTTTTCACACATACCTGGAATTTGAGAAACTTAACAGAAGACCATGGGGAAAGGGTAGGACCAAAAAAAAAAATAGTTAAAACAGAGGGGAGCAAACCATAAGAGATTCTTAAATACAACAAACTGAAGGTTGATGGGGGTGGAGGAGCAGCGGGGCAGGGAAAATGGGTGATGGGCTTTGAGGAGGGTACTTGTTGGGATGAGTACCGGGTGTTGTATGTAAGTGATGTATTAAAGGAATCTATTCCCAAAGCCAAGAGCACACTGTATATAATGTATGTTAGCTAACTTGACAATGAATTATATAATTAAAAAAAAAGATATAACTCCAACTTTAGTAATAGGAAAAACCAAGGATAAACTCAACACCACAGGTTTGCTGGCTTTTCACAACCTGAAAGTTATATTTTATTTCCTTGCAAGGCTTATATAATAAAGTTAGGAAACATTTAGATGGCATTTATCCAAACTATACAACACAATTCAAGAAAATTAAGGATGTTAAATATAATGTATCAGTATAGCTTGTACTAAGTTTATTTATTAAACCATTTGTTCATTCATGAAATACGTATCCTGTAACTATTTTGTGCCACAAATCTGTTAGACTTAGTCCTCATTTTCCTGGAGTCCATGCCTCAGGAGAGAAAGTGGATATCCCACAAGCAGTAAGAAATAGGATAAATACTAACAAAGAGAAGTATTGTTAATTATCGTTATAAATGTGCATGTCTTTATTCTATAACATTAAGTATATTGAAGGCATTTATGGATCTTTTAAAGCACCAAGTATAGTGTCTTGTAAATAGGTGATAAATATGTGTTAAATGAACAAAGAAATCAATATATAACTATGGTAGTCACGTTGAGTGCCTAGAGGCTATCGTGGTGTATGAGGAATGGCATGAGAAGTATTTTACACAAGGGCTAGAATACATGCCCTCCAATTTTATTAGAAATGGAATAAGGAAAATTCAGATTTTCAAGTAAAGAGTACAGAGCTTAGAATAGATGTACGAAAGCTTTCTAAAGGGTTGGTAGTCATTAAATATT
Organism: Prionailurus bengalensis; assembly: GCF_016509475.1. Taxonomy (NCBI): domain Eukaryota; kingdom Metazoa; phylum Chordata; class Mammalia; order Carnivora; family Felidae; genus Prionailurus; species Prionailurus bengalensis. The sequence goes on along the minus strand of NC_057361.1, from coordinate 22,317,941 downwards.
ATAATTTATTTACAGATGAAGTTGTCAAATTCTTTTTACATGTCTTTGAGAAGAAGATAGGAGTTTCATCTGTTCAGGATACTTTAATTGTCTCTACATTATGCCAAAACATCTGCTAGTTACAGTCAGTAGTAAAAAGTCCATACTGTCAATTGAAAGAATAAAATCAGTTCAATCATTTTTCTGGCATCCTGTAGCTCAAAGAAACCTGTTGATTGGCATTTTTATTTTTATTCAAATTATTTTAACTTGATGGCGACTCCAAGGCTCTTATAGTTCTGAGTGGGGTAGATTAAATAAAATTTCCAAATTCCTTTTCTGCTATATGTGAATTAAACTGTTGTTATTTGTGATGTCTGAATATAAAATCTATGTTACCTTTATATAACTTGAAGCTTACTTTAAGTACCTTTGAAAACATTTAAAGTGAGAAAATGCTAATGTCTGTGTTGAAATTATAAGGAAAATTGCTAGAACTTAAGAAGTTGGCCTCAATGTTCAAAGGCCAGTGTGTTTTCTGTATTTCACTTGTGTAGTCATCATACATAGTGCTGTGCAGTGAAAAAACTTTGGAAAGAATACCAGCTATACCAAAAGTGAGGAAAATAAGAAGGAAATGGCTTTTTACATTTTTTTGGAAAAAAAAAATAAGAGCTTGGCTGATGTTCAATGAATACCTATTGGATAGATTAACTGGCTGATTGTTTTATATGGTGAGTCGCTGATCTGAGGTATATATGATAAGAAGCGGTATTGTTAATCTGTTAATTCAGTGTGTCTAAAACAATACTTAATCTTCAGCTAAGGATATTTCCAGTGAGAAGAGGAAATTGGACGACACTGGTATATGGGGGCCAAAACTGCTACTTGTTTCATGTTCTACTTGAGTTTTTACCTCATGATTGTTTAAGGTGGTATTTCTAGTGAACAAAATAAATCAGCTGCTTTTTATGGACATTCATATGTATATAAATGACCAATATCTAAGGTTATAAGTTAATTCAATTTAAAAGTAATAGATCTTTATGAGATGTTCCCTTGTGAACATAGCATTTAGGCTAAGGGGTTTACATTTCTTTTTTTTTTTTTTTTTTTTTTAATTTAATTTTATTTTTTTTTTTTGAGAGAGAGAGAGAGAGAGAAAGAGACAGAGAGAGCATGAGTGAGGTAGGGGCAGAGAGAAAGGGAGACAGAATCCGAAGCAGGCTCCAGGCTCTGAGCTGTCAGCACAGAGCCTGAAGCAGGGCTCAAACCCACAAACTATGAGGTCATCACCTGGGCAGAAGTCAGATGCTTAACCAACTGAGTCTCCCTGGTGCCCCTACATTTCTTTCTTAGGAGCTACATAAACTAAGTGGGGAGGTACTCATTTTTCAGATGAGGTGATAAAGATAAGGGGTCAATGTTAAAAAGGTGAGTGAGTAAAAACAGCTTTCGTGACCAGTTAGTCCTTACTCTTTTTTTAAACTTTTTTAATGTGTATTTATTGAGAGAGAGACAGAGCATGAATGGGGGAGGGGCAGAGAGAGAGGGAGACACAGAATCCGAAGCAGGCTCCAGACTCTGAGCTGTCAGCACAGAGTCCAACCTGGGGCTAGAACTCAAAAGCCGTGAGATCATGACCTGAGCTGAAGTTGGACGCTTAACTGACTGAGCCACCCAGGCGCCCCATACAGTCCTCATTCTTATAAAATAATATACTATTTTGATTATAACTATTCAGTCAGTGTTATCTCATATGTACTCAAAGTGTCATTAGTAGCTATAAAAGATAAGAATAAAAGCTCAAACTTATAAAAGATTATTGATCATTTATATAAGGCTCACTAGGAATGTTTCAAACCTGTGTGTGGTTCTCTTTAATATTTAGATACCCTTGTTCTTTTTGGTTTGTGGGTCTGCCATTTTAATAAGTGTCTTCTGGGGTGCCTGAGTGGCTCAGTTGGTTAAGCCTCCACCTGTGGTTCAGGTCATGATCTCAGGTTTGTGATTTTCAGCCCTGCATCGGGCTCTGTGCTCACAGAGCCTGGAGCCTGCTTCGGATTCTGTGTCTGCCTCTGTGTCTGCCCCTCCACCACTCGCGCTCAGTTTCTCTCTGTTTCAACAATAAATAAAACATAAAAAAAAAAAAACCCAATATTCAAGCCCTAAGCCCCAGAACAGATGGATATGATAATTTACATGACAAAAGAGAATGGAATTAAATTTTCTAATCACCTGAATTTAGGATAAAGAAATTATCACAGCTTATCTGGGAGGGTGCTCTTATCTGTAATCACAGGGTCCTTACAAGTAGAACAGGGAGCCAGAAGAGAAGTCAGTGTCAGAGAAGAAGAAATGATCAAAGGATATTGTAGTGATGTGTTGTGGAGACCCATTCAGCCGTTGCTGCCTTTGAAAGTGGAGGAAGGAGTCAGGAGCCATGTCCTGTGGGCAAGCCCTAGTTGTGGGAAAAGGTGAGGAAAGGGATTCTCAGCCGTGGTCTCCAGAAAGAGACCCAGTCCTGCTGACAATGATTTTGTACCAGCGACACCTTTATTGGACTTCTGCCCTCCCGGACTATGACATGATAAATTTATGTTGGCTAAAGTCACTAAATGTGTAATAATTTGTTACCGCATCAATAGGAAAGTAATACAACTCTCTCCCTCTGTGAACATCCAGTATACCAAAGGGGTCCTGGAATGGGATAACAGCAAATTGTTCCCATTTAGGGAAGGAAAAATGGGAGATAGGCAGCAATATTGGCTCACAGCAATGATTTAACCTTGAGAGGAAGGCATTGTGATCCAGCTTTTCCCCTGCTAATTAGGAGAGTTTCTTAACTACTGCTGATTTTATTCTTTGTTGGCAAATTCGTTGCTTTTAAGTAAGGCTCGAGCTCTTTCTTCTGCAAACTTTATCCTCTGTCATTATTCTATACGTGAAATGGGTTGTGAGGATTATTATTTCCTTCAATATTACGTAGTTTTTACAAGCCACTCTTTTGCACATATAAATTAGGAGCCATGATATTTTTGGTAACATAATCAAAAAGATATATTTAAAAACCTTAAGAGGCTTATTTTCTCTTGGATTCTGGGTAGTTCCTATGTGTTTACCACATTGAAATTATTTTCCAGACAGAGCTAGAATATGGTATTTTCTTCGGTTCTTTATTGGTGGTGTGTTGGTGGTTTCTTAGATATTAAATCCCTTTGAGTTACAGTAGGTTCATTTGGAAAGCAGGGATTAACATAGTAGCTGTTTTATAGGATTAACATGTGGGTGAAGCATGAAAGTGTATATAAATCACTTAGCTCATGGCCAGATAGACCCTAAATATTGAAAAAAATTGAGCTGTTGATGGCGGGGCACTCTTTCTGTTAGAATTACCAACACTGCAAATTATTGTCACTAAACCTAGTTAAACTTGGGATGTGAAGGCTGCTGTAGCCACACTGATCACATTTATCCAGCACTTTTTGCTCCACTGATGAAGAATTTAATTCACATTTTACTTCACTGCCAGACACTGGTGTTTTCCATATTTGTATGGCTCAAGTGTGTTTATGGCTTTCGGCATCTCTAGGATTACCATGACCAGAAGTGACATCAAAAAGAGGTGTTCTTTTTAAAATTAGACCAAGGTAGAGGGGATTAGAACATTATCTGTTTTGCCATGTAGCAACAATAAGCTGTGGCATTTGTTATTCAGTAGTCACAGAAAATGGCTTCACCTATATAAGGGACCTGGCAGCAAACAATACGGCTGAAGAATCCAGAACTAGTATCCTACAGATAGAGATTGTTATAGTTTAAATGTGAGAACCCTTATTTAAGGAGGCTCTACTTATCCTGAGGGTGTCTCTGGAACAGAAGTTTCAGGCCAGCAAGGAGCTTACAGGAATATTTGTTGTCATCGGCGCTGGTAGCATATCCTCCTGGGGCTCTGACGCGGAGGTCTTTTCGCTGTGGTATGGTGAATTCAGTACGGGGAATCCAAGGTATGGCTGTCTGCAATTTTAAGGAAGAGTGTGTGATTTATAGGACTATGCAGGGCCCTGTCCATATAGGATATAGTTGATCCTATGATGACCCATTTTTCCACATTCTGAGGTAAATCCATTCCCCCGGTTCATTGGGGTGAAGGTTAATTCCGATGGGTTGAAGGAAGCAAACATTTCCATACGTGTTGAATGCATCCACCGCCTGTTGGAGATCAACTCTATGCCTAATGGCCAGAGAAACTTCCAGGTGAGAAGGAGTCAGAGCCTTTTGGAAAAGCCTCCCATAAGTCATTCCACTTGGGATGAACTTTTAGTTTGCCCTTTGAGACAGCTCTCAGTCTGGTCAGAGCTACCGGTAGTAAACTGAACCAGTATTCCTGTGTTTCCTGGCACAACTTCGTCAGGGTCTTTTTCAGGGTTTTGTTAGCATGTTCTGTTGTCACAGAAGCCTGAGGTCTCCAGGCAGTTTGTACCCTCCACTTAATATTTAAAGCGTTGGTTACCTCAGAAATCATTTTTGATATAAAGGCGGGCCCATTCTCATTTTGGGTTGACCTTGATGATTGAAATCAGGGAATTATGTCTTAATAAAAGAACTTTATTGCTTTATTAGCTCTTTCTGTCCTATAGGGAAATGTATTTACAAACACCAGAAGGTACTTGAACCTTCCAGGAGCTATAGGCCTTATGGTGAAGTTTGTCGATCCTCCCCTGGCACTGTACCCTGAATTTGAGTTGATCCAACTGCAGGGGGTACTGGGGTTCTGGTTTGTACATTATTTGTCTGGCATTAGGCACATTGTTTGTTTCTTTCTCAATAATTTCCTTCATCATTTATGTGCTAACAGTCTTTATTAATGGTAGGTATAAAGCTTCCTTAACATCATGAGTTGAGTCATGTGTAGTCTTAAGGATTCGTCAATCTGGTTGGCTTAGGTACCCAGATTATCTCGTTGTTCACCCTCCATCCTCTGACCAATTTTACAACCTCTTTTATCTCATCCAGGAAGTAGGGTGGCATGAGCTTTTACAGTGGTAGAGACGGAATTAGTGACAGTTGCAAAATCCCCCCCAGACCTGGCAGACCGTTTTGTGACTGCAGCAGCCCAATTATTTCCCTTTGTTACCTCTAAATTTCCCTTTTGATGGACTCTACAGTGAGCCATTGCTAATTCTTTAGGCTTATGTGCGGCCACTAGCACTCTGTGGATTTCCTTGCCATATTTAATTTCTGTTTTCACTCTTTATAAGTGCTCTTTCCCTCCATTTGGCTCCACTGGCTTGAATTACAGAGAAAGCATATTTGGAATCAGTATAAATAGTTAACACCACACCTTGTCCTTAGTCAATTCTGATGCTCTGGTTAATTGGCAGTTATTTCTGCCTTTTAGGCTGTGGTGCCTGGGGCCTGTCTTGTAGCCTTTACAATAACCTTTAGGAATACTACCACATATCTTGAACTTTTTCGTCTATTTTCCATAAATTGCTGCCATCTACAAACCACATTTCTTCTGCGTTGGACACAGGTTTACTCTGGAGATCTTTGTGGCTAGAGTACATTTGATCAAATACTTGCTGATAGGTGAGGAGTAGGGTGGCAGCTGTAATGGGGTGGGGGGGAGCAATGGTTATCTGTCAGCATGGCCTGATACTGTAACATTCTGTTTTGTAACAGCCGCAGATGTCCCTAGGTTTCCAGTAAACTAGAAACTTGGTGTAGTGTTCTGTCATACGTTGGGTCGTAGTTACTTTTTCTGCTTCTTTTATCAAGAAGCATGTGGCTGCTATAGCTTTTAGTCAAGGGAGCCAACCTCTGGCCACCATGTCTAATTGTTTAGAAAAACAAACCACCACCGTACTTTTTAAGGGCCCCAGCATTTGGGTTAACATCCGTACAGCTATTCCGTGCCTTTTGTGTATATACAAATCAGCTTGTCAGAATCAGGTAATGCTAAGTCTGGAGGCTTCATACTAGTGCTTTAAGTTGCCTAACTTTAGTTTGCAGGGCGATAGGGAAAAAGGTTGTTTTAGTTCTCAATGATTCCAAGTCAAGGGAATGAAACAAAGTTGGAAACCGTAGTTTGGTGATTCATAGCCAGATATGTAAGGAAACCAGATGAATTCAGGATCTAGACCAGCTTTATAGACAAACAACAACCACTAAAAGACATTCAGAATCTAATGTTGACCAAGATGTGTTATTGAAACAGTGTTTCTCTAAAATCACTCTCATTTCCCTCAAAGATAGCCAAATTAAGACTAAAGCATGTGTAAAACAAATCCAGGTTTAACAAACTCAGCCTAATTATTTACATAAACTCAGCAAGAGTAGCAATTCACCATGTAAGTTTTGTTTTTGTTTTTTTTAATTTGCTTTGCTGGAACTTTTATAAGGAATTTCAAATTGAATTTTTAATATCCTCTCAAGGCCAGAAGCTAAGCCAAATACTTGACTTCAGATTTGCCTGAAATACCTGTATATTTCAGTAAATTCCTCTTCTCAAGGTCTCCAAAATATCCTGAACTTTCCTGCACCTGGCAGGAAGTGACCTTTATTCAGCTGGTAAGGCTGCTGAGAACTCTCTAAGCAAAGTATCAGGCCAACATTTCCAAGGGACTTTATTGGCTCCATAAAATTGGCCTTAGTTTCTAAAAGCTGTCAGGTCATACATACATTTATGCTTGTCTTTCTCAAATATGATATTCCACTGAAAGCCTTGGTAATATAATCAATGTTTCCAATGGTGTTCTGTTAAAAACAAAAAAAAATTCTCATTGAATTTATGCAAATGATCATAATTGCCATGAAAGAAAGGAAGAATACTCATTGAGAATTTCTGAATTCTGGAGGGTTCATGTAAGGAGAAAACAAAATGTTTCAATTTGTTCACAAAGGTATATTTTAACGTACTTCTCTAAGTCATAGATATTTTAAGAGAAAAAGGTTCCTCAAATTTGGAAGATGACATTAGAAAGTCAGCATTTCAAACAAGATTCATAAAAGTATAATCATCTTCCTCAATTCATTCAGTCCCATGTTATTAATTCTTCTTCTGCCTGAATGCAGCTTTTCCATTAGTTGTGGAAATTCTTACTCAGTTTTATGATCTGAAAGATAACAAAAACCTTTGTTTGTCAAAAAGTCCTTTTTATGAATCTCCTTGAAGATGAAACACATTTTGCAAGAGCATGAGCACAATAACTGTAAATGACAAAAATATTCAAAAAATGGATGTGGTTAAAGATCTGATGAGAGTTCATTATAATGCAGTCAACAAGTTCTGGATATTTCCTGTGACACACATTTCAATAATTAGAATACTGAGTGATGACCCTGTAGAGGATGTATTAAATCCTTAGGAATTTCAAGGGTGCCCGGTGGTTCAGTTGGTTAAGCATCCTATTCTTGGTCTCGCCTCAGGTCATGATCTCACAATTCATGAGATTGAGCCCAGCGTTGGGCTCCATACTCACAGTACGGAGACTGCTTTGGATTCTCTCTCTCTCTCTCTCTCTCTCTCTCTCTCTCTCTGCCACTCCTCTGTGTGCTCTCTCTCTTTCTCTGTCAAAATAAATAAAACAATAAAAAAACTTAAAGAATATATATATAATATAATTTTTAGAACATTTCCATATATAATCCAAGAAAGTTTATCATCATCTGTTTGACTTTGCTTCCCATGTAGCATAACATACCAAATAAGCAAATCTAATTAGTCAAGACTTCATTTAGAATTTGAATCTTGGTAACTTTGTTAAAAACCTCACAAAGTTTTTTTTGTTGTTGTTGTTTGTTTTGTTTTGTTTTGTTTTATTATTTTGAGAGAGAGCCTGAGCAAGGGAGGGGCAGAGAGAGGGAGAGAGAGAATCCCAAGCAGTCTCCTCACTGTCAGTGCAGAGCCCAATGCACAGCTTAAACTCACAAACCATGAGACCATGACCTGAGCTGAAGTCAGGAGTCAGACACTTAACAGACTGAGCCACCCAGGCACCCCAAAAGCTTAATATTTAATCATCCATTTATCCAAGCTGGCAATATGAGATTTTGCAAAAGGTTTTAACTTGTTAGCAAAACTAAGCTTCTTTAATATTGAAAAGTTTTACTTCACTGATCAAAGTCTTGTTAAAGACAAAGCATAGAAATTTTGTTTTTCTGGGCATATAGAAAAACTTTGTTTACAACTTCTTATCAAGAGTAGACCAATAATCTAAGAAAAGTTTGTCTTTTCACCAGAGAAAAGCCAAATTTCCATCTAATAATAGTGTACTTTTAAAATTCTTTCATTCCTGACCACCCATATGATTTTTTTTCAAAGATTTTCCTTACAGACCTACTATCACTTTCTTTTTCATTCATATTTTGTCTGAAGCCTCTCTTTAATAACCAGTAGCATTTTCGGACGAATTTTTTTTTCCCCTCAAGAAAAATGTATTCCCATTCCTTATATCTTTCTTTTCAAAAACACATCTTATTTTACTTGCATCCAGGTTGTTTCTCTTATTATTTCTAGCAGTCTCCATTATATTTAGCAGAATTTTTACTTTTAGGGTCCTTAGTCTCCAGTGAAAACGCAGTAGTAATCAGTTGTGAACTGTGTGTGACACCAGATCTTTACATCAGAAGTTTATGACTATATTTCACAATTTCTCGAATCATGTTTTTTTCAGAGTACAACTTTTTAATAAAGCATAAAACATATTCACCAACAGACCCAAGTATCCTCAGTTACCTGCAAAAGAAGCCAAAAGCAGACAAACCTATGTTCAGTAATCAATGCTTTAGTGTTCTTGTTTGAAAAAGTTTTAGATATCTAATGAATTCAACCCAATTTATCATTTAACTTAGCAAAACTTTAAAGTTTCAGGTTACCAAAGATTTTGAAAGCTATTTAAAGCTGTCAGCACTGAACCCAACTTGGGGCTTGAACCCGCAAACTGTGAGATCATGACCTGAGCCAAAGTCGGAAGCTTAACCGACTGAGCCATCCAGGTGCTCCCAAATCAACCATCTTTCTAAGTCATTTTTGCTGACACATTATGACAGGTACAATATGAATTTAATAAATTCAGATAGAATAAAAGTTGATTATTATATCTGATGTTGATAACACCAAAAGACATGTGTATTTTAATTTGCCAGACATTATCCCAGATCACATGAACTTGAAAAACATTTAGGTTAGTTTTTATTTTTCTGAGTTTTAGAATGCCCAGTTTTTACAAGTGCTTTTCTTTTAACCAACTCAACAGAGCTCTTACCTGTTCCAGGTAAATGCTTCCAGTGACCCACAGGGCTGTTGCTTCCTTTGTTCAGGTTTGTAAGGGAAGGAGGAGGAGGTACCCCAGGGCCAAGTAGCAAGGGTGGAGATTTACACAGGGAACAAAAACAAACAGAGTAATAACAAACAGACCAAACATCCAGTTAGGGCAGAGATTACTTTCAACTTCCTAGGCCTTACCCAACAACCAGGCTGGATGGAGGTTTCTTTTAATCTCCCAGATCCTAGACTAGTCTTTGTTAGATCATTCTTATGTTGTCAGGCTGGAGCATCCAAGTCTCCAATGGCCGGATCATGTGATCTTCTGTCACCCACAATGTCTGGATGGAAGTCTAATCGAGTGTTCAGTCTTCCAGAGTGTTGACCAGAGAGACCCTGTCATTTCCCTAAGTATTCTGACAGTTAAACTGGCTTGCCCAGACTTTGTGACACAACTCTAGTTTTACCTCTAATAGTTGTGCCATGGATCTGCCATAACTTACTTAGCTCAACAGAATTCCCTCTGAGTAAAAGTATCAGAGTCACCACTGGATTTGAGGTGAGGACAAAAGGCCAGAATGGTGGGCATAAGTACCGAGAAGGGAGGGTGCCCTCCAAGGACTCCACTCCTGGTCCTAGTAGCTTGAACAGGTTAGCCTGGGTGAGCTGTCACTGTCCACTTGTCTGTCTGTTGCAAAACCTGGAAACTGAAGGGCAGAACCTCAGAAGGACAACTGTTCCATCTGGGTCACCAAATTTGTAACTTAACTAGTGTGAGTTTGCTCCTTGGTGAGTCACAAATAGAAACTGTAAGAGGTGAATTGGTGCACGAAGTAAACTTCATTTGCAGTAGGTAATAAGATCACCCGGAATAACTTTGAAAGTTGTGACTCCCCAGTCAAGAGTGAATACCCATTTATTTAGGGTTACCATAGATATTTAGAAAGGGGACCTTGCCATCCTATGTAGAGCCTGGCATAAGGTCGCTCATGCACCTTAGAGAAACAAGCCTATACATACATTGTACGTTATGTAAATGAACCTTGTGTTCCTGGTTGGACACAGCTTTCAGTATTATAGTGAGGTAAAGATAACTGTTGGTTAGTCTGTGGTCTATCTCTGCAGGCATGAGTTGAAAGATAAGTTCAAACTGGTCTGGATTGTGTGGGCAGTAGGAGTTCTACCTCCAAGTAATCATTATTGAGTGGTAGGTTTGGTTTCCATTATGGGGTGCTATGCCTCTGTGATCTTTTGCCTGAATTAAGACCTAAGCTGGAATGAAGAGCTTAGGGAAAATGTGGGACAAAGTCATGAGAACAAGCTAACTGAGCAGCGAAGGTCAGGTGTTGGGATCTAGCTGGTGACACTTCCTTCCTGAGGTTTCCAATACAATAGATTTACCCCCTACTCAGTGCCTTCCATTTGTTATCCTCTTACCTGCTCCAGGTGCCTTTTTTCTCTACAGCATTTCCTTAACTTTTGCAGTAAAAAAGTGGGGGAGGGAGAGCAGTGCTAAGATACTATATTTCCTCTGTTCAGAAGCTATTTCCTCATGCTGAGTTTTTGAATTGCCCCAAAGAAAAGAGATCTATCATAGTGTCGAGGAGGAAAAATAATTTTCACTCCACTCTTGTGTAGTAGGATCTCTTGGGTGAGATTCCCTTTAATAAAAGACAGATTAACAGAAAAGAAAAAAAATTTTAAACATGTATACCTCCTGTATACATAGGAGATGCACAGGAAAACGGAGTAACTAACCACAGTGGCCCAAGCTATCACCTTAAAGACCATTTCCAGCTACAGATAAAAGAAAGATGTTGCGGGGGGCGGGGGGGGGAGGGTTAGGCAGTTATGAAAGTTTTTTATGCAAAATACAGTAATCAAAGGTGAAGTTGTTATGCAGACTTAAGTCATGACTTTCCATTGATAAGAGTTTTTTAGATACTCATCATCCTATTCTTGGTACAGAGAGGGTGACACCCTCCCAAATGAAGATTTTCCTTATAAACATAAATGTCTTCTGTAAAAGAGTAATTTCTACTCATTTTCTGAGCTTTTCTTATGTCTGCTGCTGCTTTAAAATGACTTCAAAACAATCCTAAAAACAAAGAGGTGATATTTTGGGGTTGCATATTTTGTTCCCTTTGACTAATTTCACTGAAGTCAAGCATGTTGCCAACCACATCCCTTCTCTTTATATTTTTTGGCTCTGACTCAATAGGCCATCTTTTGTACATAAAAATAATGTCTGAAATAAGTCAGCTATTTGAATCTTATATGAACTTGGTACCTGACAATTGTCCAGCTACTAAATAAATGTATCCCTGCCCCAAGATCTTGGCCATTGTGTATACACATTTTTTTTCCACCTTTTTAAAAGAGATTTCAAAGAAAACATTTTTAATGTGTCTTTCCCAAAGTTTCATTCCTAAATAATACTTGAATTTTCTACTTTTGATGCACCTGATCCTAAGAAGAAATTTATGCCTATAATCCAGTTCTCTCAATGCCATGTAATTGTTCTTAAAACTAATGAATTGGTACCATTAGCTGCAGAACCAAAGCTTTCTTGTAGATGGGAAGGTGGAAAAGGCAAAAAATAATTTGCTTATTAAAATAAAATTGCTCACACTTAAGGCAATAATTAAACTTGTTTTTTGCTTCCCCAAGATTTTTCTTCTCACCAACCAGTCTTTTCAGGGGAATTCAAGTCAATAATTGTTAAAACATCTGTCATCTAGGATTTCTTTTCCATACACGTAATGTCAACATTTCCCTACCTGGAAAGTTACTCTCAGTGGAGCATTACTTCACCTGGTAGAATGAAAAGATGAAGTCATTAGATATATCTGAGATATGGTCCGGACCTCGGGGATTTCAAATCTCTTTTGGGGATCCTAGATCAATGGTTTTCAAAGTGTATTTTCAGTACCAGTAGCATTAGTAATATTTGGGAACTTGTTGGAAATGAAATTTCTTGGAAATCTTTTCTATGAAACCATCTGTGTGATTCTATGCCTTCTAAAGTTTGGCAACTGTTGTCCCATCAACACAGTTTTGAATAACAGCATTAAAGGAATCTGGAAAGTGATTCTTGGATTCCCTTGACTTTTGCTCATTTCTGTATAATTGTCCACAAGGCTTGATCACTCACACATAAGGGGATTGGAGACAACTCTTCTTGACACAACTTCCTTATCAAATAAACTTCCTTCAACAATATAAACATCTTGAGTCCACAGATCTGCTTCATCACACAAAATTCCTTGTTTTTTTCCTTTAGGTCTAGATATCCCTTTCTAAAATCAAAACATGACACTAAAGAATCTTCATAACCAAACCATCTCTGTGACTGCAAAATTTCAGACAGTTGGTGTACTGGCAAAAGGAAACGACGGACCCTCTTTAAATTCAGCATTTATTCAGCCAAGAAAGAGAAATTCAGCAGATGGTAGGTGACTACACAGAACAGGATTAAATGGATAGTGTCTTGGATAGATACTTGAATTTCCCTGGCTCCTGGGTTTCCTAATAATGTATGTATCGGCCAGTGACACTTTCCAGACTGATGTTTCTTTGAAATAAAACAACTGAATAATTTGTATACTACTGTTCTTCTCTACTAGGGGAGTAGATCGCTGTAGCAGAGGTAATCACCATGATCATCAACACATTTCTGTTTAAATAAATGCATAGAGGTCTTCCTTGTTTCTTGAATGAAGTTCAGTGCTTTCAGGAGCACTCCCTCAACAAGGTCAAACAAGTTTGATCTTTGACCAGGTATTTTTGCATAATAATTGTGCTATCTGATTTTCAAGGACTAGGAGTTCTCCCCTACAGTATCATTTTCCCATTTTTTAAAATATGGTATTTGGGCATTAAGGAGGGCACTTGTTGCAATGAGCACTGTGTGCCATATGTAAGAATTGAATCACTGGGTTCTACTGCTGAAGCCAATACTATCCTGTGTGTTAACTAACTTGAATTTAAGTTAAAAAAAATGTGTGTGTGTGTGTGTGTGTATACACATACATACATACATACATATATACATACATATATATATACACATATACGTATATATAGTATTTTCTTGTTTAGGCATTTCTTCTTTATAAAGTCTTTACATATATTAAAGATTTAATTCTTTGACTACCATGTTGGATATCTTTTTCTAGCTCACTAATTCTTTTACATATATTTTTATATGTAAAGCATTGTTTCTTTATTAATCAGATTTATTAATTTTTCCTTTTATGTTCTGTATCTATTCCATATGTTAGAAACATAATCCCAAACTAAGTATCAGATATTCAGTCCCTTAAGTTCTGAGTATTTTTTCCAAGTTTTTATTTTTCACCTTTACATTAAACAAATTTTTTTAAGGTTATTTATTTTGAGAGAGAGAGAGAGAGAGAGAGGCCCTGAGCAGGTGAGGGGCAGAGAGAGAGAAGGAGAGAGAGAGAGAATCCCAAACAGGCTCCACACTGACAGCCCCAGATGCAGGGCTTGAATTTAGGAACCACGAGATCATGACCTGAGCAGAAACCAAGAGTCTAGAGCTTAACTGACTGAGCCACCCAGGTTCCCCTCACCTTTCCTTTTTTTTAAGATGTACATTGAAATGAACTTTGTTGTAAGGTGTGACGTGGTTTTCTACATTTCTTTTTTCTCCTCAATTGCACTGTTCTTTATATAATAATTAAATAATCTATCCCTTCCAACTCATTTCGAAGTTCATCTATAAAATGGTCTATATCCTTATAAATTCAGGCATATATCTACACTTGATTCAAGTACTTAATTTTTTAATAGAATAAGTCATCATCTATTCTCTTTTTGCCAGATATACTTGAGTATTTCATCTCTTTCTTCCCAAAGAAATCCAGTCTCTTATTATAACATTCATTTCCATTTCTCTAAAACATAATTGGTATTGAATTTTAATTACTTTAACAATAATTGAAGTCATGTAAATAACAAAATTTATCATTCAGAAACAATTTATCTCTTCTTTTTCTTTGTGTATTTTTGCATGGTCCTCAATATAGAATTTTGTACCTTTCTTATATTTAATATAAGAACCCTCATGCTATAATATATTTAAAGCATATTGAGCATTGTGTTTATATAAATCAGTGGATATATGTCTTAGTCCATTAAGACTGCTTAAATAAATACCAGAGAATGGGTGGCTTATAAATAACACAAGTGTATTTCTTGCATTTCTAGGGGTTGATCTGAGATCAAGTTGCTGCCAAGGTTGGGTAGGGCCCTCTTAAAGACTGCAGACTTCTTGTTATGTTCTCTTGTAGGGGAAGGGGCAAAGGACCGCTCTTGGGCCTCTTTTATAAATCATTATAAAAATGTCATTCAGAATCCTGCTGACCTAGTCATCTCCCAAAGGCCCCCTATACTAATATTGCCCTGGGCATGAGGATTGCAACATGAATTTGGGAGGGAAACAAACGTGCATGCCACAGCATTATATGAATGGAAAATATTCCCATTATCTTAACCAAAGTTTATCAAATGCCAGTTACAATACAATGTATGAATGTATTGTCATTTTCAAAAATCACTATCACAGATAAAATCTGCCTCGAATATCACTACCAAGGCCCTTCCCTTTCCTAGGTTGCTAAGTACCATCAGCCAGACATCTCTCTCCCACGGATTTACAGCTTTACTTGTCTTTGCCATAGGTCATTTGGTGTTTTTAAATATAACTTGTATGTGATCATTTTGCACTTCCTGTTTTCTCAATAAGTCACCTTGATTAATATATTTTACAAGTCATTAAACACATATCTGTCACAAGCGTATTAAGTACTGCGGAGTATTCCATGGAACTCTGGTTTTCATCAGTACCGTCTTGATGGACATACAGCTTTTATTCCGTTTGTTGTAACTATGGATATCAGTCCAAATAAATAAAACAGTTTTGTGCATGCCTCTGAAGGGACATGTGTGAATGTCTCTAGTATAAATACTCAGAAGTGGAGTTGCTGGGTCATAAGATAGGTGCCTTCTTATTTCAATATATTCTATTAATTACTCCCCAGAGTAGTTTTAGAAATTGACTCTCCAATCTGCAGATCATTAAATCATTTGTTTTTCACACGTCATTCTATCCTCCTTGTTATTAAACTTCTAAAAATGTTTACTTCTTCATTTTTTTTTTACAGTGTAGGCAAACATTTTTATTACCAAGAGAGTGGACATTAGAAAGTATCAATATACCAGTTCAGAGTTGGAGATAATCTATTTTTCAGTGTTATTCTTTGCAGGGTATTATCACTTAGTACTTTATATTTCAACTAGCATACACATTTCATTCTGTATCTAAGTAAATCAATATTTAATGCATACTTGTTTGACACAGGAGTGGTTAACAAGTTCTCAGTTAATGCTCCTCACACATGAAGTTGTTTTAGTGGGTTTTTTTTCCCCCCAGTAACTTTCCCAGTTTGAGTTAGCATCAAACCAAGACAAAAATCTAACACTTCTGATACTCAGAGCAGTATTCTTTCCAGCTGTATGAAACGGCCTTTGACCTAAGTTATCTATGCATAACTAAAGATTATACTGTTCTTTGTGATGTGCTGACGGTCTTATAACATTCCTTTTACAATGTGAGTAATTCTTAAAAGTCAGAAATGGGTAAGATTATAGCTACTTAACAAGTAGTTTATTCTTAGTTATTCTGTAGGCGTGGGGTCCAAAGAATGTGTTCTCGCTTAATTATTTAAGGCTTTTGTTAATTAAATTGTTATGCTTAATTGATTATTTAATCATGTTTTGTTTCTCTGTTTATATTTAGGCATTTTTTTAAATTTTATAAGTAGTGCAAATTCATTGTTGGTAACACAGGAAACATTCAAGATTGTATTTTTTATGTTGTCCTATAATATAACCATGTAGGAAACATCACTACTAACATTTTTATTCATTATTGTTCATACGATTGTGTGCATAACCTATCCATACATGTTACATATGCTTCATGCTTCAGAATTACTATGTAATCAATGTGGTTGTTCATTCTTGTCCTCAGACACACTCATGGATAAAAAAATGTGTACATAAATACATATATAGGCATATACACTGACGTACCTAGGCAAAGCATACATAGACTTCAATGCATACGTATTTACCTATAAACATATACATATTTATTACTTTTGTATTCATCCATACCTGTCCATATATATGTGAAATATTTTTCTGTATTATATATAGTCTTAAATGGAGGATGTGAGGTAGATTTAATAGCAAAGCATATAAAGTCTTCGGTTTGCCTTTGGCTTAATTACTGCTTTGGTGATTCTAACACTTGTCACCTTCATGATGCTACATTTCATGTAATCTCATTACCAGTACAGAATGGTAGGAGGTGTTACTTAATTGGGTGCTGATCATTGTTGAATGGATTAGATACAACGTTTTTTTTCCATTTTCTTCTTGATTTAATTTGTGCCTTCTTCCAAGTATGGATCCTGCCAGAGTGTGTTTACTTTCCTTAAAAAGGAAATTGCATTTTTTTTCTAAACTCCCTTTTTGGATTGATGGATGGGAAATTTTCCTTCATCTTTATTTTCAGATATTTAATTGGTCATATGTGATTGTATCTGTTTTTCATGGAGTTATAATTGATATACAACATTGTATTAGTGTCAGCTATATAGCATAATGATTCAATATTTGTATATATTGTGAATGATCACTTCAAGTCTCACTAGCAGCCATCACCACTATACTTATAATTTTTTTTCTTATGAGAACTTTTAAGATGCAGCAACTTTCTAATATACAGTATAGTTTTATTAATAATAATCACCTCACTGTACATTATATTCCAGTGACTTATATATTTTATAACTGGAATTTAGTAAGTTTTTACCATCTTCACCCATTTGGCCAACCCCTCCCTCCACCTCTGGCAACCACCAGTGTGTTTTCTCTGTGTAAGTTCAGGTTGTTTTTTTGTCTTGTTTTGTTTTAGATTCGGATTTCTCATATGATTATATCATCCAGTGTTTGTCTTTCTCCATCTGACTTATTTCACTTTGCATGGTATTTCAAGCTCCATCCATGTTGTCAGAAATGGCAAGATTTCCTTTTTTATGGTTGTATAATATTCAATTATATGCATATAATATATATGTTTCATCGATAACAAATCATTTATTCATATTTTTTAAAATTTTCTAAACATTTACTCATTTTTGAGAGACAGAGACAGAGTATAAATGGGGGAGGGGCAGAGAGAGATGGAGACACAGAATCCGAAGCAGGCTCCAGGCTCTGAGCTGTCAGCACAGAGCCCAACTCAGGGCTCGAACTCACGGACCACGAGATCATGACCTGGGCTGAAGTCAGATACTAAACCAACTGAACCACCCAGGCAGCCCAATATTTATTAATATTTAAGTAAAAAATAATATATAATAAATATTCCTATATATTTTGTTTATCCATTCATCCATTTATAGATATGCAGGTTGCTTCACTGTCTTGGCTATTATAAATAATGCTGTTATGAATTTGGGGGTACACATATATTTTCAAACTAGCTGGTCAATTTCCTTTCAATTAATACCCAGAATCAGAATTACTGGAGCTTATGGTAGTTCTGTTTTAATTTTTTGAGGAACTCCTATACTGTTTCCTGTACTGTCTGCATCAATTTATATTCCCACCAAGAGTGCATGACAGTTCCATTTTCTCCACATCCTTACCCACACTTATTACTTCATTTTGATGATAGCCACTCTAAGAGGTGTGTGGTGATATTGTGGTTTTGATTTGCATTTTGTCACTGATTGGTGACATTGAGTACATTTTCATGCACCTGCTGGTTAACTGTATACTTCTGATTATATCTCTTTAATGAAATGTTCCTTCACTGTTTGATCTGAAAGTTGGTGTTTTCTGTTTTTTCAAGGAAACTTTTTTCCTATATGTGTATATATATATATATATATATATATATATATACACATGTACATATATATATGTATATATGTATATATGTATATATATATATGTATATATGTATATATGTATATATATATATATATATATATATACACACACACACACACACACACACACACACACCTCTGCTCCATTTCTTCTTGTTCCCCACCCCCTCAAGGACACTGAATTTGTAGAGTGATTATTCTCTCTCTTTTGTCCAAAGCTACCTGTTGGAACTAATCCCTTCTTGTTCTCATTTTTGTACTTTCCTTCTGTCTTCTATACTAATGGTTGTATTTCTCGCCATGCAGATGCTAGTATTCACGTCTTCTAATGCGTTTTAACTTTTATGGTTATTTTTTGGGAATTATTTTCTCTCACGATTCCTTTATTTTGTCTTACCATTCCTTTTTCAACTCTATATTTATTTCCGTTAAATTTTATCTACCAATTAAGAATGGAATGGTTTTAATTTAAAGGTAGCCTAACTATATGTGCACTTGCAAATTATAATACAGAAGAGAAAAATAGGGCACTTTTTAAAGCAGTGAAAATGCCCAACTAGAGTCAAATGTAGCATCAAAAATGCAAGTTATCACTTAGAAACAATGGTGAACTTACAGAATTATTGTAATATTTGATTTATAAAAGCTGGCTTTTTCCTGATCAGTAAATATGGTCTACCTTAATCAGACATGAAATACACTAAGAATATTAAAATCATTATCCAGTTAATTCCAAAAATTTTTTAACATTTTGTTAAAAAATATATAATATTGCCTTCTTTCATTTGGAAACTATTAGATCCTGGGGATTCCTTGTGGTACACAAAGCAGATGCTGATTATGAAATCAGAGCTTGCTGAGAATCTAATATGCATGGATCAATGCTGATGAGAGCAGACCATCCCTAATACTTTCAAGGCAGGAGATATAATAAGGTGTTCATGCTTCAAACCTAAGTCATCAAATTGAAAATGACCAAAGATGTTGATGAAGCCATCTGGCGTTTTATGGACTTATTGGTAAAAAGCAGATTTTGTTCTTTTATTTGAAACATAATAATTTTAACATTTATCGTAGGGAGAATGTAAAAGAACAGAAGGTACTGTTCACACTTCATATTTAGAATGTAACCTAAACTATAAGTAGAACTATGTCAAACAAAATCTGATCTACATAAACCACAACTGGCCAACAGTGACAAGCAAGCAGATACTTCTGAAGCACACAGGATGGGAAGAAGTTCACTGGGATCAAGCCAGAATGCATCGTGCATATTGTGAACAAATACATTTGATGAATTGGCTTCACGTTGCAAAACTTAAAAAAATACCCAGGTTGAAAACATAAACACTTACCGCAATTTGTGCTTGGTGCCTGGCATATGAAGATTCGTGAAATCATATACAAATCAGAACTAAGGAATCGCTTTTGAAAAATGTTTAAGGAGGAAGATCAAGATTATTCTTACTGAACATCTGAAGGTGTTCAAGATGCAAACTGTATTTTATATCATCCTTAAATATCTGTTAGGCTGGTAGTTACGTTTTTGGAAACAGGCTTTAGTGGCTTACGCCAAAAAATGCCAAACGTTAAAATGAAGTTTATTTTACTTTTAACAGTAGGGAAAAAAGGAAAGTAGTAATAAAATATATTTATTAATTACACAAAAGTAATGACACACAAGAGCAAGCCAGAAAAGCAACAGAAATATACTTGTATTTGGCTTTAATAAATATTCAACTGAGACAAGTACATCTTCTTGGCTTTCATCATAACAGTAATTCAAATCAATGAACATTATCTTTGAAGATGCTAAAGAAAACCGCAGAAAAACAGGGACGAACACTTTTTCTTGATATGGGCAGTCCATTTCCCTAGCTGGAGGCGAGAAGATCTTGACAATTTCCTTCCATATTTATGATTATGGTATATATACACCTAAATCTGTACTTACATAAAAATCATACAGAAGTGGAAATAGTTTGCTGACGAGCTAAATATAATCAAAGAAATTTAAAAACAAATTCTTGATCTTTCCTGAAGGCTTTAGGCAAAGGAAAAAGAAAGGGAGGAATCACATTTTCTTTACTTTAATTACCTTTGTTTTACCTTAATTTACCTTTAATTACTTTTGTTATTGACTTAGAAATCTAGTCCAAAAAAGAAAGTAAGTTTCCTAGGGAAGTATTTACAGATGTCATCCCAGTTTCTATAGTACCATAGAGAAGGGTATAAAAGACACCAAATAAATACCGAAATATCAGAGTAGAGACTTCAGGATTCCCACTGGAGATGTGGAAAATCTATTATTCATTCCCTTACATAAGGGACCAAAAGAAAGTAAGAGTGCGTAATAACAATGCTTTGTAGCAAATAAATATACCTAACACTCCCAATCATTCCCCATCATCAGGAGAGAACAAGAAAACTTTGCCTAGGAATTGTTTTTTTCTCTTTTGCTTCTTGTCTTAATACAATCAGCTCAAGGATATATAGTTGGCAGAGTGATCTCATAAAATCTGTGACATTTTTGTATGTCATACGATACACAATATCTAACTTCACAGAGTTGGTATCAGGAGCAAATTAGCAGAATGCCCAGACCCTGCCTGGCAAAGAGTAAGGGTAACGGAGCTCAAGTGTTCGCTGCTTGGGGTGCATCAAATTGAGCACCTCCCAAGAGAATGTTGAAAGCATAGAATGTTTTATTATTTTACTCATGGGGTTTTTTGGAGTGATGGGGCTTCAGAGTTTATGGCCAAGAAAGATTTCTTGGGACATCTTTGGTGCAAAAAAATGGATTTTATAAAAGCATGGGGATGGGACCCATGGGCAGGAAGAGCTGCTCCTGATCTAGACTGATTATAGACTTGGGAGTTAGGGAAGATAAAGACAAGCAGAAGTTCACAAGGGATTTTCATATTCTAAAGAAGACTCACAGGATCCTGGAGGCCTAGCTATTGTCAAGCTAAGGATGTTTTTCCCTCTAGCAAAGCATTAACATTAAGACAGTAGGAGTTCCTGGAGAAATGTTGTCCTCTGTATTTGCCTCAAGTATTTGTCAATGGGCTGCAGGTTATAGGGAAATTTAATTTTATCTGCCATTTCCTTCTGCCTTTGTTTCCCACAGCACTTACTACAAGTAAGGAGATAGCTCTAAAAGTACTATGTCCGCATGGACCTAGTGCAGGAAGTTTTTATTCAGTGTATTACAGGATGCGGGCAGGGAGCTTGCATAGGCACCTTTGGTTCACTTGCGCATGCTTCCTATGTCAACTTCGTGATGCAAACATCCTGTGTTCAGGAGATGGGGAAAAATCCCACCCTTGGGAGGAAATCTTAGTATTATAATGAGTTAAAGGTAACTTCAGGTCACCTCAGGGGCCTTCTGCATCTGTCCTTAGCTCCAGGCCAGCTCAGAGTGGCTCATGTAAGAGGCTGTCTGGCCAGACACCTAGCAAGGGGCTCTCAGGTGAAAGACCTAGTTGGATGTGTCCTTGGCTGGAACTGTTGGTTGTACAAAACAAAACACATCCCTTCCCTGCTTTTCTCCCTTCGCCTTCTCCTTTTTGCTGAAAGCTGTCAGCCCTCTTATTTGAGTAACTTTCCCTTGCCTCCTAGTTAAAGTAAGCATTGCATATGTTTGTTAATTGAATTTATATTTTTATTTTTATTAATTTTTTTAAACATTTTTTTTAACCTTTATTTATTTTTGAGACAGAGAGAGACAGAGCATGAACGGGGGGGGGGGGGGTCAGAGAGAGGGAGACACAGAATCTGAAACAGGCTCCAGGCTCTGAGCTGTCAGCACAGAGCCCGACTTGGGGCTCGAACCCATGGACCACGAGATCACGACCCGAGCTGAAGTCTGAGCTGAAGTCGGACACTTAACCGACTGAGCCACCCAGGCGCCCCGAATTTATATTTTTAAAAGTTAGTCAGTAGTAGATTAATTTGTAACAAAATCTGCCAGTTACTACTTGATTAAGTCAAATCAACTTTTTGGATTCATATAGACTAGTATATGGTAGTGAGAAGGGAGCCTAAGGCAAGCTGAGGACCACACACAAGGTAGTATGCCCCACCCTCCAACATCTGGGATATGTGTGATATTGCTCGGACGCTCCTGGCTGCCCAAGAACAAAGGAAAGGGGGGAAAAATGGCTAAATGATAGAGATCATAGTCCTGCAGGACCAGAGTCTCCATTTATTTACAAATATCTTAGTAAATGACAATAAAAAGGCAATCTTATCAATAGCCTAATCTCCAGAAACCTTACAGACTTACTTTCCTGGAGCCCCAACATCACCCTCCCCTCCATTGTGAAGCCAGGAACAAAGGCAAGAAGGAAATGGCAGGTAACATTAAATTTCCGTAGAACCTGCAGCCCATTAACAAATATTTGAGGCAAATACAGAGTAGAACTTTTCTCCAGGAACCCCCTACCTTCCTATTGTTAATGCTACTAGAGGCAAAACAACCTTAGCTTGACAATAGCTAGGCCTCAGGTATTTTAAGAGTTCTCTTCAGCATATCAAAGACCTTCTGGAGGCTTCCCTTTTGCCTTTACCTCCCCCAAGTCCAAAGTATATCACCATTTTTCACAACCCCAGTGCAGCTCTTTCTGCCCACAGGCCCTGTCCCCGTCCCTGTGCTTTAATAAAATCACCTTTTTTTTGTACCAAAGACGTCTCAAGAATTATTTCTCGGCCTTGAGTTCCAAACCCCCACCACTCCAAAACCTCATCAGTAGAAGCTGTAATTTTAACAGGAAAACAGCTGGGTTTCCTCTCCTGAATTTACTTAGTTCTTTAAGTGGATTTAACACATTGAACATTAATTGATAGCAATGATACCAACTTTCCATTTTGAGTACTTCAAAAAAAAATGTTTTTTAGTCTTTATTTACCTTTGAGAGAGAGACAGAGTGCAAGCGGGGGAGGAACAAAGAAAGAAAGGGAGACACAGAATCCGAAGCAGGCTCCAGGCTCGGAGCTGTCACCACAGAGCCCGATGCGGGGCTGGAACCCATGAACCATGAGATCATGACCTGAGCCAAAGTTGGACACCCAAACGACTGAGCCACCCAGGTGCTCCAGACCATTTTGAGTACTTTTAAAATACAAAGGGGAATTTTAAAAGTCAATAAAAGATCTTATGTATTGTATATAGATATGACAAGTGTAAAAATATTACATGTAATCCAGTAGGAAAAAAATGTGAATAGTTGACAAAGTTGCAAATCCAAAGAGAAACAGCCCTATGAAAAGAGGCTCAAATTCACCAGCAATGGGGGAAATGCCAATTAGAGTAACCATGAAATACCATTCTACATCTTTTAAAAAAATTGTTAACATTTATTTATTTCTGTATTTATTTTTTTTTTTTTTTTGAGAGAGAGAGTGTGAGCAGGGGAAGGACAGATAGAGGATGAGACACAGAATGCGAAGCAGGCTCCAGGCTCGGAGCTGTCAGCACAAAGCCCGACGCGGGGCTCGAACCCACAGACTATGAAATCATGACCTGAGCTGAAGTCAGGTACGTAACCGACTGAGCCACCCAGGCACTCCTCATTCTACCTCTTAAAAGAGCTAAAACTAAAAAGCTTTGACCTCTTTTGTGCATGGTGAACGAGGAAACAGTTATTGTCACAATTGCTAGGGAAATTCCGATGCATTAAAAGGTTTTTGGAAGTAATTTGGCAACATACATTACAATTAAATATACACATACCCACCCCTGGGTCCCATCCTATAGAAATAAAAGCACATAAGAACACATGCATGTGAGAGTTGATTGCTGCAGTATTTGTTAAAAACAAATAAAAAAGGTAACTGGAAAAAATGTGCATCTCTGTCAGGAAATGTCAGAATATATGGTGGCATGTCTCTACTATTAGTAGCATGTCTCTACTATTGCTATTTAAAATCCTGAATTAGGGGCGCCTGGGTGGTTCAGTCGGTTGAGCGTCTGACTTCGTCTCAAAACACTATCTCTCAGTTTGCGTGTTCGAGCCCCACGTCGCGTTCTGTGCTGACAGCTCGGAACCTGGAGCCTGCTTTGGATTCTGTGCCTTCCTCTCTCTCTCTGCCCTTCCCCTGCTCATACTCTGTCTCTCTGTCTCTCTGAAAAATAAATAAAACATTAAAAATTAAAATACTGAATTAGAACTGTACCTTTTGAGTTGGATGTTTTTCATGGAGTATTGAGAAACCAAGATGCAGATGTAGGTGTTCAGTTTAATGACACTGTAATGAAATCAGTATTAACAAAAATAACTACTTAGATATGTATAGCTATTTATACAGGATATGTAGCGATGCAGACTGTTTTGGTCATCTTAAAGGCAGAAGAGGGGGCGTTAATTGATTAGAGGGGAGGCAGAAGGGGAGGGCCAAGTAAAGACAAAATGTAATAATAATTAAAAAAAAAAAAAGTCTGGGGCGCCTGGGTGGCGCAGTCGGTTAAGCGTCCGACTTCAGCCAGGTCACGATCTCGCGGTTCGTGAGTTCGAGCCCCGCGTCAGGCTCTGGGCTGATGGCTCAGAGCCTGGAGCCTGTTTCCGATTCTGTGTCTCCCTCTATCTCTGCCCCTGCCCCGTTCATGCTCTGTCTCTCTCTGTCCCAAAAATAAATAAACGTTGAAAAAAAAAAAAATTTTAAAAAAAAAAAAAAAAGTCTGTACCAGCAATAAAATATCTGTATCCATTTGTTTTCAAATGTTTATTTATTTTTGAGAGGGCTCAAGCTGGGGAGGGGCAGAGAGAGGGAGGGAGACACAGAATCTGAAGCAGGCTCCGGGCTCCAAGCTGTCAGCACAGAGCCTGACACGGGGCATGAACTCACAAACCACAAGATCATGACCTGAGCCGATGTCTGGCGCTTAACTGACTGATGCACCCAAATGCCCCTGTATTGATTTTCATCATATATTTAAAATTACCTATTTCCCGGGGTGCCTGGGTGGCTCAGTCGGTTAAGCGGCCGACTTCAGCTCAGGTCATGATCTCGCGGTACGTGAGTTCGAGCCCCGCGTCAGGCTCTGTGCTGACAGCTCAGAGCCTGGAGCCTGTTTCAGATTCTGTGTCTCCCTCTCTCTGAGCCTCCCCCCGTTCATGCTCTGTCTCTCTCTGTCTCAAAAATAAATAAACATTAAAAAATAAAAATTAAAAAAAAATAAAATTACCTATTTCCCTATATTTAAAAAAGTTAAAAAATACAAAAGTACAAAGATACTTGAATATCAATACCACGAGTAAACCACTTTTTTTGTTTAACCAGTTCTTAAGAGCTCATCCTAGTTTGTTCTTAGGTATGTAATAACCTTCAAAATACCAATTTTTGTATTTCAATACTGTGTCACATCTTGGGGGCCATCCGATCAGGGGAGGGAGGCCAGCAGCACAGGTGGGGAAAGAGTTCACCCAAAGCAAAACCAAGGAGACAGAAGTTTATAGACTACACAGCAAGGGAGCAGCTGGCAGAACAACAGGGGAGAGGCTGTCTGCCAGGAGGCAGTGGGGGTGAGGGCTCTGGTTAAGCGGTGTAGTGAGAAAATGTGGGAGCATATGGAATTTTCCTTTTTTGATACCTGCGAGTGGTTTATGTAGCCCATTGGTCAGCTCAGACCTGTGGATACTTTTAGGTGGGTCGTTTAATGAGTCGTTTGGCATTCAGCCCTGTAGTTGCTGTCGGCCCTTTTACCTAACTCAGGTCTCCTTGCTCAAGCCTGTTGCCTAAAAGTGGCGTCTATCATTTCTTTGGTTATATGAAACCACTCACCGCCAGTAATGGACTTGTCCCTTTTGAACATGGTTTAGGTTGACATAGGTTTCAGTTTTATAATGTTCTCTTTTATCATTAATATCGTCAGTCATTCTTATTGTGCTGCTTAAACTGTATATTGGGTTGGTTGGGGAAGAAAAAAAAATTTTCCTCTAGGTTCTTTGGCTGGTCTAATCAAATAACACAAGATACAGTAATAGAAAAATAAGTATGATTACATACCTGTGCAGACTGCCTAAGTATATGCGCTCAAGTACTAGCCACGCAATTGAGGTTATATGCCCTCTTGAGGTAAGGAATGGAATAGGGGTCTGGGGCTTCAAGGGGTGCGGTGGTGGGGTGGGGGTAAGATCAGTCACACGGTAATTTAAAAAAAAAAAGTTTGTTTGGTAATGAGAAGTTTGTCCTGCCATATAGTTAGGTCATTCAGATAAAAAAGTTATTTCTTGGCAATAGCTGTCTTTCTGGCCAGGATCACTATCTAAATTCTTTTAGACAGTTTAAAGGAAAGGTCAAAGTTTTTCTTAAGGGGCTCCTAGGTGGCTCAGTTGGTTAAGCGTCTGACTCTTCACTTTGGCTCCGGTTATGATCTCACGGTTCAGGAGTTCGAGCCCTGCATTGGGTTCTGCACTGACAGCTTGGGATTCTCTCTAGCTCCTTCTCTGCCCTTTCCTCCCTGCTGTGAGCTCTCTCTCTCTCTCTCCAAATAAACACACTTTTTTTTAAAGGTTTTTCTTGAGTCAGCTGGGTCTTGATTGCCTTCAGCTCAAAACAGTCTGCATACGAAAGTGGCACATTTGGGGGAAACTGGTCCTGCACCCTTTCTGGTTCATTCTAAAATGCATCTCCTTGTCCATGATGCTTTGTTTCATTGCAGTGATTTCCCTCCGCTTTACCATCTTAACTTGCATCTTAGCATGTTTGCTTGTCTCCTCCGCCCTACTTGATTGTATTTCTCTCCTGAGTCTTCTGTCAGATATTTGAATGTTTGGTTATATTTTCTTAAACATTAATTAGAAAATATTTGGTCATTCTTTGTGTCTGCTCTGTGACCTGTTTCTAGTGGGTCTTCTTCGTATGTTGATTAATGGAGATACTCTTGATGTCGTGTTTCAGTGGGGTCTTTAGATAGCTGCTGTATTAGTTCCCTTTTCAAATAGTCTCCACGTAGCATTGTTAACCCAGAAATCACAAACAATATGAGGATTCATACTTCACTGTTGCTTGGTCTTGGCATTTTCTTGGTTAAAGAAATATCTGGGAATTTTGATGGCATTCATGTTAGTTACAGTCTTTCAGATTGGACAAAGCAGGTCACATGCCTATTTTTCACAATCTTTTTGGATTTTAATGTATTGAATATTTTTGTAATGTTTATTTGAGAGAACATGTGCACATGTGTGCTTGAGTGGGGGAGGGGCAGAGAGGGAGAATCCCAAGCAGGCTCCCCACTGTCAGGCAGACCCCAAAGCCGGTCTCCTTCCCACAAACCATGAGATCGTGACCTGAACCGAAATCAAGTTTCAGATGCTCAGCCCATTGAGCCACCCAGGCGCCCTGAATGTAGTTAGTATTTTAGAGGTCACAGATGTCTCTTTAACTGCCTTGGCAAATTATAGAACAGTTAATGATTAAATACTATTTCCAAAACAGTTATAATGCTTATAAAGCAGTAAAACAAAATGAGCAAAATGACATCTGTGATGAACTGTGTGTTTTAATACACTTTTTCAGGTGAGGAAAAGTGACTTCACTATACCCTTCTGTGTTCTTAGCTGAGAACCCAAATGAAAGACATGTTAACAGGAGAAAAAGCAGATTAACAGGAGAAAAATAAAGTTTAGTAACAATATTTTAAAAAGTTTAGACACGCCTGGGTGACTTAGTCGGTTAAGCGCCTGCCATTGGCTCAGGTCATGATCTCACTCAAGGGTTCGAGCCCCATGTCGGGCTCTGTGCTGACAGCTTGGAGCCTGCTTCGGATTCTGTGTTTCCCTCTCTCTCTGCCCTTCCCCCACTCACACTCTGTCTCTCTCTCTCTCTCAAAACATAAACATAATAATAAAAAAATTTTTAAAGACAAAAGAACATATTGTGAAGGGTGGAGGAGGAGAAGGCAGTTATGGGTGGTTACAAAGACAAGAACCCAAATAAAGGTTATGGTTCTTAGGCCAGTTTACACCCTTTCTTTCTCCAGTGATAACGAGTTTCTAGAGGTTTAGAATCCCCCATCTTCCAGGTACAGAAAGGGAGACACCCTTACAAATAGGGATTCCCTTGTAAATGTCTACTACAAAAGAGTAGCATTTAATTAGTTTTCAGAACTACTTCTGTGTCTCAATTTCATAAAAAATAATTAGCTCAAAATAATCCTTTTGACAAAGAGATAAGTTTTGGTATGGCACATTCAGCTCCCCTTCACTTGAAAAGAGGAAAAGAAAGTAACGTCTGTCAGCAGAAACCTCTTTGGCATTTTAGAACTAGATAGTCGAAAGCAGTAAGTGGAATTGATGTAAATAGTCATCACTCTTGTCTCACATTGAAAGATTTTTTGAAAATCAGTTTTGTTACCTGAACACTGACCTTGCTGTCCGTAACTATAATTTTGAAATCATTTGTTTCCTTAGCTTCTTGAATGGGGTTTTGTAGTTGTCCATCCAGCTTGATTTTAAAGAATACACCAAGTCAAAGAGGTGATGTGAAATGTAAGCACTTTTTTTTTTTATTTTTTTCAACGTTTATTTATTTTTGGGACAGAGAGAGACAGAGCATGAACGGGGGAGGGGCAGAGAGAGAGAGGGAGGCACAGAATCGAAAACAGGCTCCAGGCTCTGAGCCATCAGCCCAGAGCCTGACGCGGGGCTCGAACTCACGGACCGTGAGATCATGACCTGGCTGAAGTCGGACGCCCAACCGATTGTGCCACCCAGGCGCCCCTACACAATGTAAGCACTTTTTAGGACCTTTATGGTCCCTTTCACTTCTCATGTCCCATGGATATCTGTGGTGAAAATTCAAAGGTATTGTAGTCATTTGCTTTACATAGTATTTTTCTATTACCTGGCTTGAAAGGATAATGTGATGTGATGATTAAGTTTATATTCTGGTTAAAAGAATGAACACAAATCCCATACAGGAATAACTAATTTCTAATAGAATGTGATTCAGTTCAGTAATGCCAAGTATAATTGAATGTGTAATGCAGTTAATTAATTGATGTGCCTATTTTCGAACATTTATTGACTATTGATAATATGCTTGATGCTGTACTTCATACTCATAATAGAGGTATCCTTCCAAGGGGAATTTACATCATTTAATTTTCTTTGTTCAAATTAAGTATCAGCCCTTTGAGGTCTTTTGGGACCACTGTCAATTACTATTTAAAATAATTAAATGAGGGGCACCTAGATGGCTCAGTCGATTGTCCAATTCTTGATTTCTGCTCAGGTCATGATCTCAGGGTAATGGGATCAAGCTCTGGATGGGACTCTTTGCTGAGCATGGAGCCTTCCTTCTTAAGATATTCTCTCTCTCTCTCTCTCTCTCTCTCTCTGTCCCTCCCTCCCCCCCCTTCCTTCCTCCCTCCCTCCCTCTGCCCCTCTCCCCTGTTTATGCTCACTGTCTCTCTTTCTCTGTCTCTCAAATAAATTAATGACGTTTTCATTTGTGGTACTTGTGTTATTTTCAAAATATTCCAGCAAAGTCACTACAAAATCAAAGATCATAAATCATCCTTTCCTTTATTATTTTAGCCCTGCAATGCTGTTTTATTTTTAGGCTAAATAATCATATAAAAATTTAACTCAATTATAATTAAATATAATCATTTTAATCTACAAAAATACAATTTGTACTCTGTGTTTGGGATGGTTTCATAAAAATAATAACTTACATAATGCACAGCCTTTGTAATATAGTATTTTTATTTTGTAAAGAATAATGTGGCATTTCTTGTAAAAATTTTATTAAATTAAGGAATTCATTTATTCTTAGATTGCTGTAATTATTTGAAGATTTCCCACCTCACTATGGATGAGAATTTGTACTAAGCAAACTGTAAATCAAAAAGTGATGAACTCTTATTTACAAAATGCATGAGGGTTTGAAAGTGTGCTTAATAAGTCGTATGAGTGACAGGTAAAGGAAGAGATGGAAGCATCTGTGTCATCCACTGGTCCAAAAACATTGTTTGTCTTGAAGAAATTTTATACACCACTGGACCATGTTATGAACTAGTAACATTTAATTAAAAAAAAAAAGATAATCTTAGTATAATGTGAACTCTACAATACTTACATGCGAAACTTTTAAATTTCCAAATACTACTTTAAGAGCATTATTGTTTTTTATGGATAGCGGGTGGCTTGGACTCACACAGTATTTGAGTATTGTGCTTTAAATTTCAGTTTTCACAAACCACTTTTCATGCAGAGAAAGCAATTGTACATATTAATTCCCATGAGACTCCCATCAGTATTCATTATATGCATTCTTTGTAAGAATGGGTATCCTCTTACTGTTTTATTATCTGGCATGCATGCACGCATGAACCTTAACATACCAAAGGAGTTTTATCGAAATCAGTATTTTTCAATGTTTTATTTTCTAGTAGTTATATACAAGTTACCTTGTGGAGAGGTTACTTTTGTCGCACAATCTGTCTGTGGTCAGCCGTAGCTGTATCCATAGATTCCTAAGGAAATGAATGAGTTCGTGATTCTTTAGGGTGTGTAATTATGGATAAAAATTATAATATTAATGTCATTACTAATTTTGTGTGACATTTTGCAAACCACTTAGCTGTGCATTTATTGTGCCTGTATGAAAAAGAAAAGTTCCCTCACTAACTCAACGTTAAAGAAGATGAAAAAAATAAGTCACTGAAAGAATTTATCATCTTATTTTAAAAAGCACTTAGAAATGGTATATGATGTAAACATTATTGAAAAAATAATTTTTAAACAATTTTTGCCTTTTTAAGGATTAATTCAATGAGGCCAGAATATTGAAGAACCAAAAATCCATCATGAAAGCCTTTACTATTAAGTTGTTCAAAATCTTATTTAACCCTAATCATATTCAGCCACTTTTTTTTTCCTTTGGCCAGCAATATATACAAGCCTTCCACCATTCCCACTTAAAACATGTGGAAGAAAGTAACATATATATTATGAAACAATTGGCAATCGTAGAAGTTAAGGATGTTTGTCCTTAAAAACAGGGGAATGGAGTTAAATCCATGAAAGCAGTCGACTAGCGAACTCTAAAAATCTATTCTGGAAAAAAAAATCTAATAAACTGGTAAAAACTGTCAGAATCAACTTTATCAGAACTCTGAAAGTGAATCATAGATTTCTAACAGCCATGGGAAATCAGGAAAAGGTAGCTGACTCTTGGTAAGAGATCTTTGTGGAATTTTTACTTACTACATGCCTGGCTCCCCCAATCAGTGGTTGCCTTGAGGATGGGAGCTCACTTTCCAGATATGGGTCCCTTGTGGCAGAGAGGGCAGAAAGGTCATTGTTTTCTGGGAATTATCCTTGTTTTGGCCTGTTTAGTGTGTCTCTGAAGGATGAGTTCAAAGGACTCCTTTCATTACTCCTAACTCAGAACTTGCCCAGGATGGAGTCATTTTCTAGGGAGTGTTTGTCAAAAACATGTAAAGATAAATGCATTAGCCACTCATACTTATGGATGGCAGTGGATAACAGTTGGGGCAAACAATAAAAACCCTGGAAGAGTTGAGTAAAATACTTGTGGGGGAAAGGAGACTTCACAAAGCTATGACATATTCCTGGAAGTCTGGGTGATCATCTGAATTCCAGGAGGTCCTGTCAAAAAATAAAACTGAAAGGCCCTAATCTCTTACTTGAGGCTCACATTTAGGTTCTTTGGATGCAGAAGTATAGGCAAAGTTGTAAGCCATCCAGCTGATGAAGAAGGCATACTCCAATACAAACACAGAGCCCATCTGCAGAGAATGAAGGTCATTAAGGAAATCTTTGCCAAATTACCAGCTGGCATATGAACGAATTGATCAGAGATATCAGTGGTCACACATAGCAATGAACACAGATCTTAAAAAGTTTGTTGACACAATTCATGAAGAAAAATAAAGCATGAATGGAAAAGAATCTGATTCTAAAGCTGACGCCTTATAACATTTGAAATGTTTAGTTTTCCCAAAAAATTATGAGATGTGCAATGAAATAATGAGGTGTGGGGGGAGATGACATCAGTTGAATCTGTGCAGGAGGAAGCCCAAAGATTGGACTTACTAGACAAAGACCTTAAATCGACTATTTTAAATATTATCCAAGAAATAAAGGATATCATCTACAATAAACTAAAGGAAACTGTGAGAATTAAGTCTCACCAAGTAAGGAATATCAACCAAGATAGAGAAATTGTTAAAAGGAACCATATGGAATTTCGGGAATTGCAAAGACCGCTAATGGAAATGAAAAATACACTGTAGGGATTCAGCAGGAGATCTGAGAAGGCAAAGGAAGGACTCAGTAAACTTGAAGATAGGTCAGTTGAGATTATCCGGTCTGAGGAATTGGGGTAAACTCCTCAGAAAAAGGAAAACATAATTAAGGAAAATGAACAGCACTTAACAGACTTATGGAACACAATCAATTATAAAAGCATAATGTAATAGGAGTCTCAGAGAGGAGAGAAGGGGGCAGAAAGAATAACTGAGGGAATAACGGAGTTCCAATTTCTTATCTGTCATGTAAGGAGTTTCGAAGTCATCATTCCATCCTAACAACAAGTAAAGGTGAAGACACTGAAAAATCAACAAATCTTAGATCTACCCATGAAGTGAGACCACAGGACATGCTACCGCCCCCACCAAGTGGAGAGACAAATAGGTCAGTACAGAGAATCAGAACTTAGCAGAGGAGAAACCTCCATGGGAACCAGTACCAGGGTAGGAAAACCTGAATTATAACTGAGAAATTTCCGGAGTCTCTTTGTAGAAAAGTCTGAGAGTTTAAGACTCTGCACATTGTGAGTATTACTTCAGGAGCTCTACATATTTCCACCATGAAGATAAAAAGTCTCCTTTGGCTTCTAGCAGAGAGAGAAAAGTATTCATTTGAAATATGCCAGACTGCTCCGTTCTCAAAAAGACCTGTCCTCAGAAGAAACTATATTATACAAGTTGAACCTATTGGGGTTTTGTCAGAGCTCAGCTGATCTGGGATAAAGGAGACACTCAATTCTAGCCTTCTCTAGCCTTCCACATGGGACAAGGAAAATAAACAACTTCAGTCGTACATAGCCATCCTGTCTTGTTAATGGAGGTGCGGAAATGAGAATCACCTTTGAACTTTGTGGCCTATAGGTCACAAGTACAACTAGTATCCTCGGACTTGTGATTGTTATCTGCTGTGGGGGCAGTCTTGTGTGGACTGATCCCTTAACCTGGGAGATCTTATGCATCCTCAAGATAGATAGTGTCAGACTTGAGGCAAATTGGGGACTTGCTTGGTGGTAGAAACCTACACATTATAGCATATAATACTCAAACTACAGAAAATAAAAGATAAAAGAAAAGTTTTTCATAGAAGCCAGAGGAAAAGCAACCTACCTTTAGAGGAGCAAAGATGAGAACTACATGTGACTATTTCGCAGAAACCATACAAACAGGTGAAGAATGTAGTGAGATATTTAAAGTGTCTAGAGAAGAAAACCACCAATCTAGAACTTTATATCCTGTAAAATTCTACTTCAGAAGTGAAGAAGTGCTTTCTCAGACAATCAAACATGGAGGGGATTTGTTGCCATTAGAACCATGTAGCAAAAAAATGGTCAAAGAAGTGTGTTTAAAAAAAAAAAGGATATAGGATGTATATTAAAAGAGGAAGAGGATTAGAGAAGAAATAAGTGGAGGTAAAATAAAACTTATTTTTCCTCATTCTTAACCAGGTAGCAATTTGTTTGAATTAATAATAACCATGGTGTATTTGATTGTTATAACTTATATATAAGTGAAATGAATGACAGAAATGAAATAAGGGATAGGAGACAGGAATTAAGAATACTTTGTGATTATATAAGCTACTTGCACTATCTGTAGAGTCGTATAGTGTTATTTCAAAGTGAGCTTGTATTCATTGTAAATATATATCGTAAACACTAGGGCAACCCCTGAAAAAATGTTTAAAAAAGTGAAAAGAATCAATATGCTAAGAATGGAGAGAAAACAGAACCATATAAAATGTTCGAGTAATTTTTTCCATTTAAAAAATTTTCAAAGTTTTATTTATTTCGAGAGAGAGCATGAGCAGAGGGGAGGAGCAGAGAGAGGGAGCGAGAGAATCCCAAGCAAGCTCCACACCATCAGTGCGGATCCTGATGTGAGGCTTGATCTCGTGAACTGTGAGATCATGACCTGAGCCAAAATCAGGAGTCAGATGCTTAACTGACTGAGCCACCCAGGTGCCCCAGTTTTTTTCCACTTTTACTGAGGTGTGAATGACAGATACACATTGCATTTATTTAATGTTTGCAATGAGATGTCTTGGTATACATATATATTGTGAAATGATTCCCCCAATTAAGTAAATTAATGTAAAAAATTACAAAAGGCAGAAAGAGCGAAAGTCAAAAATATAAAAACAGGAAAGGATCAGCAAATATGGTAGATATTAATCTAGTCATATTAGTAATAACCTTGAATGGAATATCAACAACCTGAAGATACCAATTAAAGGACAGCATATCAGTATGAACCAAGAAAGAAATCTCATCTATGTGTTGTTTATAACAAACCCACTTTAAATATAAAGACACATAGATTGAAAGCAAAGGAATAGAGAAAGATAGACCACTGTAATATTAACCAAAGGAAAATGGGGGTAGGTATATTACTTTCACACAGAGCCAAGCTCAGATCAAGCAAAGTTATCAGGGATGGAGAAGGGCAGTGCCTAATGACCAAGGTGTCAGTTCTTTAAGATGACACAGCAGTGTTTAATAGGTATGTGCCTCACAACAGAACATCAAAGTGTGAGAGGCAAAAATTGTAAGAGAAAGTAGATGAATCCATTATAATAGTCGGAGACTTCTACAACCTTCTATGAGAAATGTGAAGATCCAGCAGGCAGAAAATCATAGGGATATAGTGGAACTCATTAACATCCTAAGTCAATCAGACATGATTAACATCTCTAGACTTCCTCATCTAAGTGCAGAGTACACATTCCTATCAAGCCCACGTGGGGCACTCCCCAACCTAGACTACATTCTGGGCCATAAAACACATCTAACAAATATATAAGAATAGAAATCATGTAGTTTCTATGTCAGACAATAATGGAATTAAACTAGAAACCATTACCAAAATGATGACTGGAAAATTCCCAAAACATTGAGATTAAATAAAACACTAGTAAATAACACATGACTAAAAAATGAAAATTCAAGAGAAATTTAAAAACTCTGTTTTGAATGAAGTAAAATGGTAAGAAAACTTACCAAAAACTGTGCAGGTTTTTGTATGGGCATAAGATATAGGTAATGCTTTGCAAAGTGCTCACATGCAGCGAAAAGGGGCCCAGAACGCCTATTTGACCTTTGCCTGTGGGAAGTTTCTTTCTAGTGTATCCAGGATTCAGGAGCCATTTTCACTCCCAGCTGAAATCTCTCAGTCCTTTGGCACACCGTGTGAAGAAATGGCCCTTGTTTCCATTCCCATAGTCTTACCTCATATTGTTCAACCTAAACTTCAGTCTCACCAAAGAAACCTGCAGTTTCCCAAACATATTTGCACCATTTGCTCCTAACTGCTACCTCCCCATGTTCATCTGGTCTCCAACACCCTCATTCTGGTGTAAACACCTCTGGTTTACTATAATATCTGACTATCGCCCTTCTAATATTACTACTCCCAGACACTCCCTTTTCCCAAATCTGAGCATCCCCAGCAATAGCACAGTCTGTTCCCAAGAGCAGATGCCTGATTAATATTAAGGGAATAAATGTGTCAATGAGCATATTAGCCAATTGATTGAGATTTAATTTCTTGTAAATTCTTAAGCAAATCCAGCTATGTGTTGTTAAATTTTACTGAACGCGAAGATAGAAGTTGATAATCTTTTACTTTATTTTGCCTTTTATGGACTCAAATAATTTCACTGCTGAGTTATGTTATAAAATAACATCTATTCTAATGCCATGTTGTCATGTTCTGGATCCACAATAATCGGGGAAGCTTTTCCAATTTGATTCACAAAGTTTAAAAGCTTCTACTTGTAAACTTGACACATGTTAATAAGTGTGTCAAGAAAATTCCTCATAAATTTATAGTAAGAAGCTATTTAAACCATCTATTAGAAGGGTTAACTTTTGGAGAAGGCAATGTCTGGTGTGTTGAGGGAGAGAGAAATGAAGATCTCCATATTACCACCTAAACAGATATATTAAAATGATATATATCCGTGGTGAAGGAGGTGACCACCAGGGAGTTGGAATGCTCTAAGGCAGGGCTAGAGCAGGTGATGCAGGTTTTCAGCTCTGCTAATAATGGAGTGCAGCCATCAGAGGAGGCCAAAGTGAAGAATTGGTCAGCAGGTCAGGTTCCAGATTTGGAAGGAGGGCAGACTTGGGAAGTCCCAGATGAAGGGTTCTCCAATGCTGGAAGGTGCTAAAACTGGACACAGTACTAGGCCCTGGACAGAATTAGTTCTCAGTAGGATCTTAGTAAAAGGAGACCCGAGGACAATCCCCAAATTATGACTTATTCTCCTGTTTCCCTTCCCTTCAACAGGCCTGCTTTTAGTAATTTGGTTTCAAGTGCGTTCATACTGTCTGAGATACATTTTGGAAGAGTGAGTGAGTAAATGAATTAAGAGGCGGAAGGTCTGCCTCGGGTGGGGAGAAGGCGAACGATGTGGCCTCTAGGCGAATTCAAACCAAGGATCTAGTTCCAGCTCTGGTAGTGACCATTCTTGTGAAGTTGAGAAAATTGACTGTTTTTATCCTCCAAGTGAGTTTGGTAAGGCCTATCTTACAGGATCGTTGGAATGTATATATGTAACCACATGATAAGATGATTAGCAAGTATTCCCAATATTTAAGGAATGGAAATTAATATTTTGATCCCAAATGAGATCATCCATCTCCCTTGTATTTTTTTTTTAATTTAGGAAGTGTCAGAGAATATGCAGTATTCTTGGACAAAGAATCAGCCACAAATTTACCTGACCTAGTAAAAT
Source organism: Prionailurus bengalensis (assembly GCF_016509475.1). Lineage (NCBI taxonomy): Eukaryota > Metazoa > Chordata > Mammalia > Carnivora > Felidae > Prionailurus > Prionailurus bengalensis. The sequence continues at coordinate 22,280,688 of NC_057361.1, read as the reverse complement.
GAACTAAATTTTCCCCATTAGATCACCTGTCATTTAATTCCGGCACAGAGTTGTCTTTCTCATTTGGATACCAGTCAAGTTCCTAGAATTTGTGTCAAGGTGCAAGTTTTCCCATCCCTCCCAGGTGCCCTTCCATCCATATGACCTCTGTTGACATTCATTATTACACCCTCAACAAAAGCAAGCCCTTGCTTAGTCTGCCAAATTGCATCCATGATAATCTAATTAAAATGGCCTTTTAATGGAACAGCCTGTGGCTCTCCCAACTCCAGGCAAACAGTGCCAGCACAGTGGCGGCTCACCTGAAGGTGGGCATCACCCTTATTTTGAGAAACTCCATGAAGATGTCATGCCTAGATCACATAGCTTGCACACTGTACTCCTCTGCACTGGAATAAGAACAAAGGACCCCTTCCTTTTCTGCCCTGGGGTGGAGACTTCTCTTTGGTTTACCCATCCATAATCCCAAAATAACTCATAGCACCAATTTTTTATTACAGACTGAATGTGTCCCCACTCACCAAAGTTCGTATGTTGAAGCCCTAACACCCAATGTGAACGTAACTGGAGGTGCAGTCTTGGGGAGGTAATTCGGTTTAGATGAGGCCCTGAGGAGAGAGCACCCGTGATGTGATTAGTGTTCTCCTAAGAGCAAGAGAAACCAGAATTTTCTCTCTATGCCACCTGAGGATACATGGAGAAGGTGGCAGTCTTTAACCTAGAAAGAGAGCTCTCACCAGAAATCAAACCTGCTGGTATCTTGATGGTGAACTTCCCAGCCTCCAGAAACGTGAAAATGTTTGTTGTTGAAGCCACCCACTCCATGGTATGTTGTTGTAGCAGCCTAAGCAGACTAACACTGGGTTTTCTCTCTCAATTCTGACATGTACTGTTGAAGGAACTGGCCTCTCCCTAGTAATTCCACAGCCTCAACTGTGTGCACCACATACTGTAAATGACAATTACATCCCCCTGAAGACTAGCAGGTTCCTAAAGTCCCAAGTTGTGTTGCTTAGGAAATTTCCACTTAATTGTTCTCGTAAGGACCACCCTCCTCCTCTCTGGTTCTTTTTACTCTACTTAAAGGCCAGAGAGGGTATCTGGGCATCTTACTTGTGTGAGTGTGGCTCAAAGGCTCTAAAATTCTATGAGTAGAGACTGGATTCCTTTATATCAGCATCTGCAGTGCTAAACTGAGCTTTCCGGTGAGCAGATACTCCATGTGTGATGAACAAAAGAGTCAGTAAACACACCGTATAATTTAAGATTTAATTTATCTTTATTGAACAAACTTGAAGTATGAATTAAGATGTAATTTATCTTTATTGAGCAAACTTGAAGTCTAAATCATTTAAAACTAAAACATAGTAACTTGTGTAAAACTAACGCCTAAAAGAAACCAAAAAAACTGGATTGACCATGTTTAAATTTTTTTTTTTCTATTCTCTCACCCTTACTATTTTACTGTGAGATTCTTTCACATTGCTAATAATCTAATTCTTACTGCAACGTTGTAGTATCTTGTCAAGAGGATTAGAACCCTCGGATCTCAGCAGAGGTGGGAAGATACTCCTGGCCATGACGCTGGAAGGTATGAGGACTCTGGCGGTAGGGCCACCCCCGGTTGCGCCTCTGGCCTGGGCTCTCTCTTCCTCTTCCCGCAGAGCCTCTTCATAATAGGATGGGAAAGCAGTGGGGATGGTATCGTTGACTTTCGACAAGAACTGCAGGACTTTCATCTTGGTGGTTTCAGCTAGGGCGTTTGGGCCCCACAGGAACTCATGGCGTGGAGGATCACTGTTGGCCACCTGGCGGTACTCGAGATACTGCAGCTTCACCAAATCTTTGGTGATGAGCTTCCTGGGCTCCCCGTAGATGAAGTGCTTCCTCCCAGGATATACTCGCATCAGACCCAGGAATTTCCAGATGTCTTCCTCAGCAGCACAGTTGCCTTTCATGAAGATCATTCCCAGGATATTCATCAGGAGACCGGTCTTGGGTAACCCCCTGCCAGCACGCACCCTCCCGTTGTTGGGGAGTTTGAGTTTGCTGACGAGGTCGTATCTAGTCGAGTCGATTTCCTGTAGGTCGACGGCGAAGACAATCTCAATGCGCTCAGCCGCTTTCTTGAGGATCTCAGGAAAACGCTCTTCATAATCTGGGCCGATAATCTTCAGCATGTCTTCCTTCAGAATGGGCTGTTTCATCTTATACTTGTACAGAAGGTACTGCTCCAGCAAGCCAGGCTTCCTGTTCAGAGAATCTTCGCCTGGGCGTTCAACGTAGAATGGGGCCTCGTAGGAGCTCACCCTTTCCCCATCTTGGTTGCTGGATTCTTCATCAGATTTAGTGCCAGGAACGGCTGCAGAAGTGGCGGCGGCGGCGGCGGCGGCGGCGGCGGCGGCGGCTCTTGCTCTTCTTCTACGCCGCTGAGAAGCGCCACTTGACCCAGTAGTGGGCACACTCTGGGTAGTATCTTCGCACTGAGCAGCGGAGGAGGGAGTGGACTCCGCTTCCGCTGCTGCTTTGGCCTGAGCATCTTCGCAACCCTGAGCTTCACCTCGAGGCTGGCGGCGTCTCTCATGAGCCTTGAACTTACTCTTGTGTCTCCGAGGCATGATGGCACCTCGGTCAGGCACAGGAGGCAGGCCTAGAAACAGGATCAGGAGATGCGGATCCCTGGATGAGGGAGAATGAAGTGACGTGAGCACCTTCATCAGGGAGTTTCCTCCCTGGCTTTAACCAAGGCTGCCTCTGGGGGCTTATCAGAGGGCCCTGCTCCAGGAACCCACAAGGCTCCTGTTCTCATCAGCCTGTTCCCGGAGAATTCTATGGAGGAAGTTAGAGGGAACCTTAGAGTATAGTCTGCCACCCCTGCCTGGGATATACTGGGGTGACAGCAGGGGCTGCCAGTGGGGAGCCTCTCTTCTGCGTTTTGGGGGTGTTCTAAGTTTACATTCAGGATCATCCTGAAAACTCTTGACCAGTCCTGGGTCTCCTCTAGTCTATTGCCATGAAGTCGATACCTCAGACCAAAGCCAAAGACCCTAGAGGAAGAAGTAAAGTAGTTCTTTACACCCTGTCCCCCTCAGGGGGGCATCCAACTGAGAGTTGTGTGGAGCCCTCTCCTTCATGGGCTGTTTTGGTCCTCATTTCTCATTCAGGGTACTCACTTGGCCTCTAACTAGTGCCTGGTACACTTCCCTTCTGCTCACTGGTGGCTGTACTCAGATTTGGTATAAATAAGTGAGGGTGAGGCTTGGCCTGACTGCCCTGCCCTGAGCCTTCAAGTCCTGAATGGAAAAGTGGGGATCTGACCTTTTTGTTATTTTTCGACAGCCAGTGGTTTCCCCCTCCCCACCTTCCAATCTTTCCTTTGGCCCCTACTGTAGCCTGGGATTCTTTTCTTCCTGCCAGCCTGTCCTTAAACATGCTGGGAGAATATGGGAGTCATCCCCCTTTCCCGTTCTCTAAAAGTAAGAATTGTTTGATTCAGATGTCACGAAAGATCTAGAACTCCTCCTACTTCAGAGAGTACATGTTGCTTTTAAACAAAATCTTACTCCACCCGACGCCCCCCGCCCCCTCCCCCCGCCGCATCCCCCGACACCCCTCCCATGACGCCCCCTCTGACGCCCCCTCCTGCCAACGCCCCCTGACACCCCTCCCCCATGCCCCCTCCCTCCACTGACCCCGCCACCCCCTCCCCCCACCCCCTCCCCCCACCCCCTCCCCCGATGCACCCTGACATCCCCTCCCCCCCACCCCCCCCCCGCCATCCTCAACACCCCCTACCCCCATCGCCTCCCCAGACGCACCCTCCCCCAACACCTGCCCCCCCCCCGACGCCCCCTCCGTCCCCTCTCCCCGCCTCCCCCTCCCCCCGCTGACTCCCTGATGCACCCTGACGCCCCCTCCCCCACCGGCCCCCCTCGCCGCCCCTACCCGCCACCTACCCCTGCTGCCTCCCCCAACAACCCCTGACGCCCTCTCCCTACACCGCCCCCCCCACCGACGCACCCTCCCCCCACCGATACCCTGCCGCCCACAACACCACCACCCCCTGCCACCCCCCACCACCCCCTCCCACTTCTGCCTCCCCAACGCACCCCGATGGCCCCTACCCCCACTGCCCTCCTGCCGCCCACAACGCCTCCTCCCCCCACTGCTTCCCCTGAAGCCCCTTGACACCCTAACCCCTGCTGCCTACCCTGAAGCCCCGTGATGCCCCCACCCCCCGCTGCCCCCCAACCCCTCCCACCGGCCGCCTCCCCCAACGCCCCCTCCCAACGCCTCCCCAATGGCCCCTCCCCCCACACCCCCTCCCCCCAGCGACCCCTCTCCCCATGACCCCTCCCCCAGCTGCCACCCACCGCCGCCCCCTCCCCCTGCTAACCCTCCCCTCGACGCCTCCCACGCCCCTCCCCCGCAATGCCCCCTACCCCCACTGCCCCCCTGATGCTCCCTCCACCGGTGGCCCCCGACGCCCCCTCACCCCACGCCCCCCCCCACCGCCTCCTTGATGCCTCCTCTCCTGATGCCCCCCACACCCTTCCCCCATGCCGCCTCCCCTGCCCCCCGACGCTTCCCCCGCAGCCCTGACACCCCGTCCTCCTGCTGACTCCCCAAATGCCCCCGACGCCCCCTCCCCCGATGCCCCCTCCCCTCTGATGCACCTTCACCACCTCTCCCTACGCCCCCTCCCAAAGCCTTCCCAATGCCTCCTCCCCCCACGCCCGCTCCCCCTGATGCCCCCTCCCCCATGCTCCCTCCCCCCACTGCCCCCCGCCCCTCCCCCCCGCTGCCCCCCACCCTGAGGCCCCCTCCCCTCACTGCCTCCCCTGCCACCGGCACCCCCCCCCACGCCCCCATCCCCCACGGCCTCCCCTGTAGCCCCGATGACCCCTCCCCCAGCCGTCTCCCCAGACGTCCCCCGACGCCCCCTGCTCCCCGCCGCCTCCCCCGACACCCCCTCCCCTCCCCCATGCATCCCTGATGCACCCGGATGCCCCCCCACCACCTTCCCCGATAGCCCCCAATGCCCCCTCCCCCCACCGACCCCCACACCCCCTTCCCCTCAACGCCCCCTCCCCCCGCTGCCTCCCCCAGAGCCGCCGATGCCCCCTCCCCCCACCGCCCCCCAACACCCCCGACGACCCCTCCCCCCCACACCTGCTCCCCCTGACGCCCCCTCCCCCACCTTCTCCCCCCGCTGCCCCCCCCACACCCCCTCACCCTGCTGCCCCCATGCCCCCTCCCCCTGCCGTCTCCCCGACGGCCCCTGATGCCCCCTCTACCAACACCCCCCCCACCTCCCCCACCGCCTCCCCCGACAGCCCCCGATGCCCCCTCCCCGGACCGCCTTCCCCTGCTGCCCCCTGCACCCGCCCCCACCCTGGACAGCCCCTGATGCCCCTCCCCCCACCGCCCCCCCACCGCCCCCTCCCCCTGCCGTGTCCCTGACGCACCCCGACGCCCTCTCCCACCACCCCACCCTGCCTCCCCTTCCCCCAACGCCCCCCGCGACACCCCCCATCGGCCCCCCACCGCCCCCCCAACGCCCCCTCCCCCCACCACCTCCCCCTGTGCCCCCTCACCCGCTGTCCCCCCACACCCCTTTCTTCCGCCTCCCCTCCCCCAATGCACCCCCCACTGCCCCCTCCTCCCATGCCCCCCCGCTGCTTCCCTTGCCGCCCCCCATGCCCCTCCCCCCCGCTGCCCCCCCATGCCCCCTCCTCCCATGCTCCGTTCCACCGCTGCCCCCCGCTGCCCCCTCCCTCAATGCCGCAGCCTTCTCCCTCAACACCGCTGCCTCTTCCTGACGCTGCCTCCCCCCATGCCTCCCCATGCCCCCCCCGCTGCTTCTCCCGCCGCCCCCCACGCCCCTTCCCCCCCTGCCCCCCCGACACCCCCCTATGCCCCCTCCTCCCATGCCCCGTTCCACCGCTGCCCGCCGCTGCCCCCTCCCTCAATGCCGCCGCCTCCTCCCTCAACGCTGCCGCCTCTTCCCGACGCTGCCTCCACCCATGCCCCCCCGCCCGCTTCCCCCGCCGCCCCCCACGCCCCTCCCCCCCACTGCCCCCCCACGCCCCCCCATGCCCCCTCCTCCCATGCCCCCTCCTCCCATGCCCCGTTCCCCCACTGCCCACCACTGCCCCCTCCCTCAACGCCGCAGCCTTCTCCCTCAACACTGCTGCCTCTTCCTGACGCTGCCTCCCCCCATGCCCCCCTGCCCCCACGCCCCCTCCCCCCATGCCCCCCCGCTGCTTCCCCCGCCGCCCCCCACGCCCCTTCCCCCCCGCTGCCCCCCCATGCCCCCTCCTCCCATGCCCCGTTCCACCGCTGCCCGCCACTGCCCCCTCCCTCAATGCCGCTGCCTCCTCCCTCAACGCCGCCGCCTCTTCCCGACGCTGCCTCCACCCATGCCCCCTCCGTCCCCTCCCCCTATGCCCCCCCGCTGCTTCCCCCGCCGCCCCCCACGCCCCTCCCCCCGCTGCCCCCCCCTACGCCCCTTCCCCCCGCTGCCCCCCCATGCCCCCTCCCCCATGCCCCGTTCCCCCACTGCCCGCCGCTGCCCCCTCCCTCAACGCCGCCGCCCCCTCCCTCAACGCCGCCACCTCTTCCCGACGCTGCCTCCCCCCATGCCCCCCGCCCCCTCCCCCATGCCACCCCCCGCTGCTTTCCCCGCCGTCCCCCACGCCCCTTCCCCCCGCTGCCCCCCCGACGCCCCTTCCCCCTGCTGCCCCCCCCGACGTCCCCCCATGCCCTGTTCCCCCACTGCCCGCCGCTGCCCCCTCCCTCAACGCCGCAGCCTTCTCCCTCAAGGCCGCTGCCTCCTCCCTCACCGCCACTGCCTCTTCCCGATGCTGCCTCCCCCCATGCCCCCCACGCCCCCTCCCCCCATGCCCCCCGCTGCTTCCCCCGCCGCCCCCCACGCCCCTTCCCCCTGCTGCCCCCCCCACGCCCCCCGACGCCCCCCCATGCCCCCTTCCCCCAAGCCCCGTTCCCCCACTGCCCGCCGCTGCCTCCTCCCTCAATGCCGCCGCCTCTTCCCGACGCTGCCTCCCCCCATGCCCCCCCGCCCCCTCCCCCATGCCCCCCCCCGCTGCTTTCCCCGCCGTCCCCCACGCCCCTTCCCCCCGCTGCCCCCCCGACGCCCCTTCCCCCCGCTGCCCCCCCCCCGACGTCCCCCCATGCCCCCTCCCCCCATGCCCTGTTCCCCCACTGCCCGCCGCTGCCCCCTCCCTCAACGCCGCAGCCTTCTCCCTCAATGCCGCTGCCTCCTCCCTCAACGCCACTGCCTCTTCCCGATGCCGCCTCCCCCCATGCCCCCCCACGCCCCCTCCCCCCATGCCCCCCCGCTGCTTCCCCCACCGCCCCCCACGCCCCTTCCCCCTGCTGCCCCCCCCACGCCCCCCGACGCCCCTTCCCCCTGCTGCCCCCCCGATGCCCCCCCGACGCCCCTTCCCCCCGCTGCCCCCCCCGACGCCCCCCCATGCCCCCTTCCCCCAAGCCCCGTTCCCCCACTGCCCGCTGCTGCCTCCTCCCTCAACGCTGCCGCCTCTTCCCGACGCTGCCTCCCCCCATGCCCCCCCGCCCCCTCCCGCTGCTTCCCCCGCCGCCCCCCACGCCCCTTCCCCCCGCTGACCCCCCCCGACGCCCCTTCCCCCCGCTGCCCCCCCCGACGCCCCCCATGCCCCCTCCCCCCACTGCCCGCCACTGCCCCCTCCCTCAACGCCGCAGCCTTCTCCCTCAACGCCGCCGCCTCCTCCCTCAACGCCGCCGCCTCTTCCCGATGCTGCCTCCCCCCATGCCCCCCCCGCCCCCCCGCCCCCTTCCCCCATGCCCCCCCCGCTGCTTCCCCCGCCGCCGCCCACACCCCTTCCCCCCGCTGCCCCCCATGCCCCTTCCCCCCACTGCCCCCCCCGACGCCCCCTTATGCCCCCTCCCCCCATGCCCCGTTCCCCCACTGCCCCCTCCCTCAACGCCGCAGCTTTCTCCGTCAACGCCGCTGCCTCCTCCCTCAACGCCGCTGCCTCTTCCCGACGCTGCCTTCCCCCATGCCCCCCCACCGCCCCCCACGCCCCCTCCCCCCACACATACCCCCGCAGCCCCCTACCCCCACCGGCCCCCACAACATACACTCCTCTCCCCAACCTTCCGGTGACACCAGAGTGAAAAAAACACAAGTGTCCGTCCACATACCACTGCCTTTCCCCATATCTCTCCAGGACTGATGGCGGTTGTAAGTTAGGCACCACCTCATTGTTCTAGAAACGACGGTTCCCTCAGACCTCACTCAGAGTTCGCTTCTTTCATTTCCTTCAGAGCATAGTACCCTTCCTCTAAATTCAAGGCCTTCAGCTTCCTGAGCCTCCAAATAGGGAGGGTAGCTTCACACACGTGTGACCGCCATGTTTGATTCCCCCCGGGAGCCACGAGGAACCAGGCATGGCCTTGGTGGCACCTGTTACCTACTTTTTCTCCCCTTGGTTTTCGTTAGGGTCTTCTCCCCCTCCGCTGAACTGGCGCCTCCCACCAAAACCTTCACGTTCTTGTGACCCCCTAGGTGGAAATCTCTTTCCGCCTGACTGACCACTCCGCCGAGGGCCCCATAAGACTGAGAGTAGGCGCGGGGGGCAGTGGGGAGCAGGGGACGCACTATTTGTGGGGAGGGAGGTATTCTCTTATTCCTTAATCGGGCTTCTTACCTTGACTTGCGCTCGGGCCTAGAAGATTCCTCAGTCGCCTGCCCTGAGGAGCGGCAGCCGAAAGGAAAGTCTCTCTCCTTCCTCAGGCGCCCCAAGAGGAAGTGAGGGTTCTTCTTCCTGTCACCAACGATAGGGCCGGTGAAGGCTGGCAGCGGGGGGCGGGATCTCTGGTGCCCCCTCTGTTCGGGAGTGGAGAGGACTCGCGGTTTCCCTCCACCGCCACCCTCTTACCTCCTTGATACTTTTCTTTAATAGGTCATCTTGACAGCATAGGTGTGAGAGCAGGTGAGGGTAGGTTGATGCACGACTCCCTGTATGCCTGTATGTTATTTTCGTCAGTTTTCATTTATATCAGTCCTCATCTTGGCTTCTGTTTCTTTAACGAAAGGCTTCCGGAGCGCTGCCATGTCCCTACGAACCGTTTAGTAATCTCTTTAGTGCCCATCTTAGAGGGGACGAGTCTCTGTCCCAGGGGTGATCAGAGACGCGAAAGGTGAAGAACGAGAAAGTGGATTTAGGTTGGGAGAGGGAATGTCAGAGGAAAAACCCTGCTGATACATTTGTTCACTTGACCCCTGCCCCAGACTTGGTCTTTTAGGTAACTTCTGCTCTGTAATACTTAACTGTAGGAAACAGGCTGAGGCAGATAATCTCACGAGACCACCATGTTTTGAAGCTAGGCTACACTGCATATGCAGATCGTCATATGTTATCAGGTATTGTATCCTTCCTTTCAGTATTCATACCTCTCGTTTATTTTGGTATTCTTATTGCTCTGTATACGTATTCCAGTTTTTTCCCCTAACAGACTAAGATATATTTTGGAGTAGCAACAAGGAAAGTGAATAAGGTATACAAGGTCTGTTTCAGGGTGGGAGTGGTAGCCCATTACATGCCCTGGATGAATGCACACTAGGGGTCTAGTCTAGCTCTGACACCACCTTGTGAATATGAGAATATTTGAAGTTCTTCATGTGCCAACTGAGTTTGGTAAACTGTCTTGTAAGACTGGGAGTGTGTATGCTGTATATAAAGCATCTGTCAGAATGACTGGAAAATATTGGGCACTTAATGAAAGACAGTTATGATTTTTACCTAGGCAATATCACCCTCCTATGTAGGAATGTTTTTTCAATCCAGGATATGTCCTAGGAAACGGAATACTCCTAGACAAAAGAAGATTGAATCAGCTGAACATTCACTTTAGCAGGTAGAATTAAATAGATTTTCCCCATTAGGGCATGTTTTTAAAAGTTTGTTTAATTTGATGGAGAGAGAGAGAGTGAGCACAAGCAGGGGAGGAGCAGAGAGAAAGGGGGGGGGGGGGGAGAGAGAGAGAGAGAGAGAGAGAGAGAGAGAGAGAGAGAGAGAGAGAATATCCCAAGCAGGCTCCACACTCCATGCTGAGCCTGATGCAGGTCTCAATCCCACGGCCATGAGATCATGACCTGAGCCAAAATCAAGAATCAGACACTTAACTGACTGAGCCACCCAGACACCCCCAGAACATTTAATTTTGGTGTGTGGTTTTTCTTTCCCCACCTGAATGCAACTCTGAACTCCTTGGATTTTGTCCAGGACCAACTCTTTAAGCTTTTCCCTGTTGTCCTTACATTCAAATCACCTCTATTTTCATTTGTTTCCTCCCCCACCCCCAGTCCCAAAATGTAGCCTTCTCTTAGAATTTGCTAAAATACAGTCAAGATAACCTAATTAAAATGCTCTTTTAATAGAGTGGGCTCTGTACCAGTTCCAGGAAGAAAGTATCTATACAGTGGCTTCTGTGTATGTCATCTCAAGGGAGTTCACCCTTTTATCTCAGAGAGTCCCTGGAGACAGTGTGTTTAGAATAGCTATTTGTGCACTATATTCTTTTGTATTGAGACTGGAATGAAGACGCTCATGATTTCTGCTTTTTCAGAGCTGAATTGTGTCCCCCCCAAATTTCATGTTGAAGCCATAACCCCCAGTACCTTAGAATGAGACTGCAGTTGTAGATGAGATCATAAGAGGTGGTTAAGTTAAAATGAAGCTTTTATGGTAGGCCATAACCCAGTCTGGCTCATGTCCTTATAAGACCAGCACCCACAAAGAGACACAGGAGATTCATGCACACAAACAGCCAAATAAAGAGGGTGGCCATCTAGGAGCCCAGGAGAGGAGACTCAGAGCATACCAGCCCTGCCAGCTCCTTGACTTTGGACTTCTAGCCTCCAGAACTGTGACAAAATAGATTTTGGTTTAAACCACCCAGTCTTTGTTATTTTGTTATGGCATTCCTCACAGGTTAATACCCTGCCCCAAGTAGAGATTTCTCTCTGGATTATCTACGAAGCCAAAGTAATTTCTAAGAATCTATTTTAATGGCCGCCTCTCTACCCCCCCAAGGTAAGGAAGGAGCCTCCACACTATGGTTACGTGGAGTTGACACATGCAGCACTGGACAATGTAGACATGAGATAGACAACCAGTTATTAGCCATGTTTCCTCGCTGGCTAGGGGATAAGGCACCACGTGCTACATAGTGCGACACGGGGATACCGGTCAAGAACACAGTGAATGAGCGAGTCTGTGGGAGGCACAGTTTGGTGTCAAGAGCTTGAGGTGACCTTTCATTCCAGTGGTGCTGTGTCATCAGCTTCTTTGAATAATTTTGCATGCTAGTAGGGAACAGAAATCTGCCGCTTAGGAATAAGCAAGGTTTGTGCCTTGTTCCCTTGATAAAGATGACGGTTTGGTAGGGGCCTTATCTGTAAGTACAGAATATCGAGGGGGAACTTCAAGTAAGACAATTTGAGGCCCTGTAAGTTTCACTAAATGTCAAGGAGCACGTAATATTGAACCTTAATTTGAGAACGTACAGCTCAGTGTAGTTTTCGATTCAAGGATTTTTCTTTTCTTTCACGTCTGAGATGCATCATCTTAGGGTATGGCATCTGATCACCATTCCCACAACCTCAGTCTAGTCCACTGCATAGTTTAATTTGAAATTACATGACATGGTTTGACCCACAATATCCCAAAACTTAAACGGTCTTATTTGGGGGAACTTACACTCTGCCTGGCCCCAGGGAACCTCCCTTCTCCCTCATTGTGTTTTTTTTTTGTTTGTTTGTTTGTTTTTGTTTTACTTTTTTGTAAGACACAGAGTTTTGGGATCCTTATGATCCCAGATACTAGTTTGTAAAATTCTATGGGAAAGGATGGGTCTTTATCTTAGCATCCCCACTCCTAGCATGGAGCCTTCCAGAAAGCACGTACTCAGTAGACATTTGGGGAATAAAAGAGAGAATGAGGTCTAACTTGTTATGATTTGGCATATCCTAAAACTAAACATATTGAGGTATAAATTATTTAATTTTATAAAGCAAAAGGCTGAAAGGAGTAAAGAACACCAAAGTTGATCGTGTTTTATTGTTTTTTTATATTCCATTATCACAATACATTTAATATGAGGTTCTTTTACATTTCCATGAAAATCCCTATTGTGAGGTTATGTTTTCTTACTGCGATAATTTTTTTTAAAAAGCCTCAGACTTCAGTAGTCTGTTACACACAGTAGCTATAGGTCTGGCTTCAGCTCTTAATTCCTCATCTTCCAAAGTTTCTTTATATCTTGCTGAGAAGACACTGGGAACTGTGTCATTGAACTTGGCCAGTAATTCAAGGACTTTCATCTTAATGGTTTCAGTGTGGGCTTTTGGGCCCCATAGGAACTCATAGCATGGAGGATCACTGTTGGACACTTGGCAGTGTTCCAGGTACTCTAGCTTCACCAAATCTTTGGTGATGAGCTTCTTACGCTCCCCATAGATGGAGTGCTTCCTCCCACCATATACTTGCATCATATTCAGGCATTTCCAGCTGTCTTCCTCAGCAGCACAGTCGCCCTTCATGAAGATCACACCCAGGACTGTCATCAGGGTAGACCGGTCTTGGGTAACCCCCTGCCGGCGCACACCCTCCCATTGTTAGGGAGTTTCACTTTGCTGACAAGGTCATAGGAGTGGCTGGTTGAATCCACTTCCTTGAAGTCTACCGCAAAGACAATCTCGATATGTTCAGAGGCTCTCTTAATGATCTCAGAATAGTATTCTTTGTAAGTTTGGCCACTAATCTTTAGCATTCCTTCAGAATGGGCTCTTTCATTTTATATTGGTACAGAAGAAACTGTTCCAACAAACCCATCAAAGCATGTGATCTCAGTAAAAGGTGGGGCCCAGAGAAACATATATGTTTCTCATCTTGGCTATTCTCACCATCAGATATTGTACCAAACATTTCTGAAGTAATGGTGGTAGATGGGGCTCCTCAAGACTCTTCGGAAGTGCTAATTGAGTCATTAGCTGATAAACTCTGGGTATTACCTTCTGAAACAGGGGAAGAAGAGGGAGGAGACTCTTCCACTGCTACAGGGGCCTGAACTCTTGTGTCACCTCGAGACTGGTGACATTTCTTATGAGTGCAGTGCTTATTCTTCTGACCCTGAGGGATGATGGCTGTGATCAACGTCATTGGTCAGGAGTATGAGTAGGAGAGCAGGTGGTGAGGTCCCACTAGAGGAGGAGGAAGGTTGATGGGGTGTGTGCACCTTTATAAAGAAGGTACACTTGGTTTTCCTCAAAGGCACTTCTCTCACCACCCACAGGGCTCCTTTCCTCCCAGTTGGCTTATCCCATGGGAAGCTTGTGAAGGAAATTAGAGATTTAGGCTGCTTCCTGTCAGACCTGCCTCGGGCATACTGGGGTGATAGCAGGAGCTGCTGGTCTTGTGGTTGAGAAATCACCTATTTCACAGTCAAGACCATCATTCAACTAGTGGCCAGTCATGGGGTTTTTGTTTTGTTGTTTGTGTCTGTTTGTTTGTTTCACCTCTGTTCCTCTGATGTTGACATCACAAACCTCCCTGGTACCCATGATGAGGAAGTGAAAGGGGTCCTCAGCTTATGTTTCCTGTCCCGGTCTGACTGTTCAGTGGGGAGTTTTCTATCTTGGCCTCTTTGGGGTCCTCAGTCCTCATTAAGGTCCTTACATGGGGTCCATATAGGGCCTGACACCTCCACCCCTTGCACTGAAGTGTAGCTGCACTTTCGATCTAAGGATTTCATTTCCCATAAACCTAATATATATAAGCATTGGGGCAGTTTCTACTTGAAACTCCTGCCCTGGTTCTTCAAGGGCTGAAATTAGGGGCAGAGCCAGAATCTTTGCTTTCCTTTATGCCTCGTGGTGAGTAGTCCTTTGGTCCTCGTTTTGAGCCCTGACCCTTTCCATGGCCTGGAATTCCTCCCTCCCTTGCCCGTAGGCCTGCCCCTCATATCACAGCCTGCACCACCCTGAGACCCCTAGAAGAAAGTGGGACTCTCATCTGATCCTACCTGTCCTTGGTCTCCTGAGGCTGAGAGTAAGAAACTAATGCTTTCCTACTCCTACTCTTAAGGGGTGTGTGGCTCCCTTAGTCCACAGGGTATTCCTTTGATCTCCGAAAAAAAAAAAAAAATCTTCCCACTGCTGCTGCTTAGGCCATAGTCCTATAGACCAAGTTTCTCAACCCTATATGACACCATAGGAGGAAGTATGTCGTATTCTGTCATCAATGCCCAGGTATCCAAAGGGTGCCAGCAAAGTCAGAGTTCTGTATGATTAATTCAGTTCTGAGGGAAAAGAGCTCCCTAGGTCCTTACTCAGGATCCTCACCTTGACTAGGACCTGAGACTCCTTTCTTCGCTTGCCTGAGATCCCTTCCCTTAGAGCAAGGCACTCGGGTTTCTGACCCTTTTCTTGTCGAGTCAGCCTGACATCCTTACCGAGGCATCCCAGGGTTGATGGCAGGGGCAACCTCTGTGCCAGCTCACTATTCTGGGGTCTGGGGTCTCCACAGTCATCACTCAGGATTCTGCCCATGTTGAGTGGCAGTACCTGGGATGCCTCCCTCTATTGTTAGGTCTCAAAGCCACAGGCCGAGTCCATCACTCCCCAAGGTGTCAGAGAGGGAAAGTCAGGGAATGCTGCATGAAGCTACTCCTGCTTACGCCTTTCCAAGTACGGCATCAGGATTCAGGCTCCTTGGGGCCCTCTCTGATCCTGGTCTTCACTTAGGATCTTCATCTTGACTTCCACCAAGCCCTGGGTTTCTGCTTTCTTTCAACCTAAGATTACCCATGTAGACCAAAGCTCAAATGTCCCTGAGAGCCCTGAAAATAAGTGAGGGAAGGCTTATCTTGGCACTTCTGCCTTGGCCTCCTGGGTCTGAGAAGGGTCACAGGCTAATCTTCCTATGACTCTAGTTATTATGGGGTGTTGGTCTCCTCAATCTTAATTTATCAGTCTTCCTATAGACTTGGGTCTTTTTTTATATAGTTTAAAAACCAAATACAATTATTTTTTATTACAGGGTCACAGTCTTTCATATTCAGTGCTTTGGGGGAAAGTCTTTTCTTGAAACAATTCCTCAAATCGTGTTGAAAAACATTTCATGTCTTCTGCAGTGCCTCAGACGTATAAATAACAATATTAAGGGGCACCTGGGTGGCTCAGTCGGTTAAGCGTCCGACTTCAGCTCAGGTCATCATCTCGCCATTTGTGTGTTCGAGCCCTGCATGGGGCTCTGTGCTGACAGCTCAGAGCCTAGAGCCAACTTTAGATTCTGTGTCTCCCTCTCCCTCTACCTCTCCCCTGCTCACACACATACTCTCTCTCTTGAAAAGAAACAAACATTTAAATTAAAAAAAAAATAAACATTAATATACATATTTGTCAGTTAAACAGCTAAAAATGGTAATTTCACTCTTGCGCAGTGATGGTCCAGATTAGGTTTCAAGGGAGTTAAATTTCTGATGACCAGAGCACCATCCAGAAACCTGGGGAAAATTTCTCATGGTACAATCCAGTTGACTGACGTTAACTTTTCCATTTGCAAGAATAGTAGGCCTAATGCTCACAGGTAGTTACTATTTTGCTTTCTCATTAGTTGTCTGAGATTCACCACACAATGCAGTTTCCTAGACTGTGTTAACTTGGTCATAAACTCTTGGACATTGGTGGGGAAGTCTGAAATGGGTGGTCCAAGTGGTTGCTCTTTGCTCCCTGACTTCAAGGGTGGCAGTAGGAGCCAATGGTGCCAAGTTTGCACCGAAGCTCGGAGTCCAGGTGAAAAAAATCATAGCCCTGCATTCAGGCACCAAATAATGAGGTTTTGGGGGTTGTGGGGGGTTTGGAGCTGATGGCCAAGAAGGAATTCTTGAAGACCTCTTTGGCACAAAAAGGTGATTTTATTAAAGCATGGAGACAGGACCTGTGGGCAGAAAGAGCTGCTGTTATTTTAAGTTTCTTTAAAATTTGTTTATTATGAGAGCAAAAGGGAGAGTGAGAATCCCAAGCAGGCTCCATACCAGCAGTGCAGAGCCTGATGCGAGGCTCAAACCCACAAACTGTGAGATCATGACTTCAGCCAAAAATAAGAGATGCTTAACTAACTGAGCCACCCAGGCACCTCTCCTGACTCTTCTTTGAAAGGCTTCCTGGGAAATACCTCATCCTTCCAAACTCCTGCTTAGTCTCCCTACTGCAAACCTGGCAGCAAATTAGTTGATTCCCAGGAGTAATGTGAGATGGTGAAAATATAGTAGAGGCAGGGGCCCAGGGCCCGTGGTATGCTATCGCAGATCTCTTCTTTCTTCTTTCTTACACACTGATCTCTTCTTTCTTTTCACAGACTTAGCCTCTTAAATAACTTCACTTCTAATAGATTTGTTTCCACAATAGAGGGACTGAGCCACATGATACTGTGATTCCCTGATCTTTTCAGGTTTATTGACATTTCCTTTGTTGATAACATTATTGTTGCTGAATACTGTCTCTTTCTTTATTCATACTTAACATTGATTTTGCTATTGCTTGTTCCTTGCCTTGTATTCCAAAACCATGTCTGGGGTGTGAAATCATGGTTTTTAACACCTGAAATACATTTGGGAGTAATGAGCAGAACAGTGAAGTAAGTGATACACATATGCCTCGGGCTGAGAGGAGTGGCACTGTGGGCTCTTGAGGAATTCAGAGCCAGGGTCTAGTCCAGTGCTGTCACTTGCCAGCCTTGAATTTCAGAATATTCCAGGTTCTTTATTTGGAAAGTGAGTCTGATAACATTTGTCATGTAGGACTATAGACATATAGGTGATGGATACTACCCATTTGGCATGGTGTTAGGCAAAGTTTGGTGCTTTTTTTTTTTTAATGTTTAGTTTTGAGAGAGAGAGAGCGAGAGCACAAGCACGATCCAGGGAGGGGCAGAGGCAGAGGGAGAGAGAGAATCCCAAGCAGGCTCCGCACTATCAGCGTAGAACCCGATGCGGGACTTGAACTCAAACTCACCAACCGTGAGGTCATGACCTGAGCCGAAATCAAGAGTCAGATGCTTAACCAATGGAGCCACCCAGGTACCCCACAAAGTTTGGTGCTTTTAATGAACGGCCGTTATTACTAAGATGATTGTGACCCCTGATGATAAAATTGTTTCTTCACAGAATTTTATTTCCAGCCTGTATTAGACAATATCCAACTACTAACAGTATAGAAATCCAAATCCACTGAAATGCTACAGGGCAAATAAAATCCATAGTATTTCTCCACTAGAGCATCTGTTGTTTAATATAGGTATGGGGCTGTCTTCCTCAATTGGATGCAACTGAAAGTTTCTCTTTGTGTCAGGTACCAACGACTTCCCTTTTAGGTCCCTTTCCATCCAAACCACCCCTGTTGTCATTCATTTTATCACCACCAAAATTCATGCCCTCTCTTAAGAGTTGGACAAATTATACTCAGAATAACCTAGTTAAAATGCCCTTCTAACAGAGTGAGCTCGGGCACTCCCATCCCATGAAAAGCAAGAAAGTCCAGGGCCTTCTTGGCATCACACTTCAATGAAGTATTACCCTTATTACTCAGAAGCTCTCTGGACGTTTTCTGCCCAAAATACCTCATTTGTGTACTGTGTCACCTGCACTGGGGCACACGCATAGGACCCATTCCATTCAGGCCTCAGCTAGGGACTAATGCTGGTTTTCACACAACCCCAGAGTAAATGTGAAAAACTGTTTTCCACTACAGGCCTGGGCTCCCAACTCTGAGAACCATCATCTAAAGACCTGGCCCCTCGCTGCCCACCACTCGCCCGGCCACATCCAGCCCACAGCACAGCCTGGCTTAAAATGACCTCCCCAAGGGACTGGCATTTTACCAAGCCCAACAGAGCATTAACCGAACACTTTACACCAGACTTTTCTCACCTAGGACCTCCCCTTATGCACCTCTTCTTTTTAACTTGTCATTAATTTATTTCTTGGAGTGGATTTCACCATCTTCATTACATAACTGCTGCCAGAGTCTACAGTTCTATGTGCATTGGTTTGGTTATTTTTCTTAACATTCCCAGTGCTACCAGGGGGCTTTCCAAAGAGAGGATGCTCAACTGATACTAGAGGAAAAGAAATAAATAGCATTTATTGAAACAAACCAAGAAGTTTATTTAATTTCTTAGACATTTTGAATAAGCTACACAATACCCAGGTGTATGTTATTTAATTTTATGAGCAAAGAGCCCAAAGAATAAAGCAAAGAGTTTACCGTCCTTTACGTAAGTTTCACCACCTGGTGATCCCAAATATTTTCCTATGAGGTTCTTTCATGTTCCCATGAAAAACCCCATTTCAGTGCTCTGTTAACCAGTTCTGTAGCAAAAAGGAAAGAATGAAGGCATTTGAGTTTGTTTAAAAAAAAAAAAGGCAAACCCTAAAACTTAAACGTGAATGGTAATAATGTGATTTCTCTGGCATTAGTAACCTTAGGTTCTGAAGCAGAGTATCTTCACTAAACTGAACAATATTTGAAAATTAAAAAAAAGCTTACAGATGACCTTAATGAAAACAAACAAACAAACAAACAAACAAAAAAGGCAAAGATCTTCATTTTGTTCCCTCCCGCCCCCAACTCTGCACTACTTGGAAGGCCAAGGGCCATCTTTTGCCTCACCTGACTCACTGGATTCTGTGACAGCAGCTGACCCGGGTCCTTGAAGGCTCCCCGCGCTCCCCCCGCCCCCCATCACCAGGAGAGGCCACCCTGGCTGAGGCTCTGGGTCTGCGAGCTGCCTCATGTAGCAGGGCCTCCTTATACATGTGTCATCACCAGAAATGGAAGTCACATAAGTCACATCTAGTCACAGCTGTTTGGAGATTCTGAGAGCTAACAGCGGGGGACAAAACTCGATGGGACTCTACCATTCTGGGGTGTGTGAAAGGAGGGTGTTTTATACAATTCAGAACCAGCCCCTTTCAACCATACCTGAGTTTATGTTCATGAGGTGACTTTGGAAAGCTCCTAAGTATGGGTACTGACTGCCCAGGGGGAACTAACCGTGTATTTAAGGAGTTGGAAGTTTCGGCCCCACCTCCTGATCTGCGGGGAGGGGAGAGAAGCTGGAGATTACCTTGATCGCCAACAGCCAGTGATTTCATTATTTGTGCTTCTGTAATGAAGCCTCCGTTAAACTCCTAACCAAAGTGTTTTGGAGAACTTCCAGTTTGTGGAACTCACGGAGGTGCTGGGAGGGTGGGACAGCTGGGGACAGGACGAGAAATCCCTGAACGCCTTCCCCACACCATGCTCTGTGCTTCTTTTTTCTTTTTTTAATTGATGTATTTATTTTGAGAGAAAGAGAGAGAGCACGCGTGTAAGTGGGAAAGGGGCAGGGAGAGAGAGGGAGAGAGAGAATCCCAAGCAGGCCCTGTATCACCAGTGCAGAGCCCGATGCAGGGCTCGAACTGCAGGATCGTGACTTGAGCTGGAGTCAGACGCTTAACTGGCTGAGCCAGCGAGATGCCCCTATGCATTTCTTACATTTGGCTGTAATTTAGTCCTGTCCATTCATGAGAAATCAGTAACCTACTAGGTACATCATACTCCTGACTTCTGTGAGCCATTTTAGAAAATTTTCAAACCCAAAGAAGAGTTTGTGGGAATCCCTGATTTATAGCCAGTCAGAGGAATGGGAGGCCCAGATTTGTGATTAAGTATAGGAGAGTCTTCTGGGAATGAGCCCTTGATTTGTGAGATTTGATGCTCGTTTCAGTAAATGTTGTCAGAATGGAATTGAGTTGTAGGACACCTGGCTGCTGCTTAAGATTTGGTCCGTTTGGGGGATAAAGACACTAAACCCTATACTGCTGGTGTCAGCAGTATTGTGAGTAGAAGTGTAGAGCACATGTTCTTTTCTTGTAAAATGCATTTTCTCCTTTTCTGTGAAGGCAGTGATTTCCCTTTGTCGGTATTTTCTTCTGTGATCTAACCATTGTGTTTCTGAGTCATCCTATTTGATTCCTAGTGAAATCCATGGTCTTTCCTCATCCTCAAATTGCAAGAGAGGCTTTGGTTATTGACCACTTGGGTAAGCTCGCTCATTGCTGTGTCTTTCAGAGGCCAGTCTCAAATAACACACCAGTAACAGATTCCAGAGTTCGACATGAGGGCACACCAGGGAAGGCCCCGGGCGAGGATGCCGTCTTGCAGGAAAGTGCTGGAACCAGATGCACGCCTTGCGGCCAGGGCAGGGTCTGCTTCCAAGGATCCATACGGCTAATGGTATGTGGACTGAGGTGAATGCAAGCCACAGACAATCCCCAAATTGTGGTCTCTTTTCACAGTAACCACCCTCTTCTATGCCTGCTTTTAACATTTTGGCTGCAAGTTCCTCTTTCTTATTGCCTCAGATCTATTTTGGAGGAGTGGGGAAAACAAAGCGAATTGAGAGACACCGTGTTGGTCTTCATCTGGGAGACACGCAGTGGCACAGTGTGGCCTCTAGACAAATTCAGACCAGGGCTCTAGTTCTGGGTCTGTCACTTCAAAGCCAGGTGAACTGGAGAAAATGGCTAGTTCATCATCTCCAAAGTGAGTCTGATGTGTCCTCCCTGGTAGGATTGTTGGAATATGTGCAGTGTTTGCAAAGCATCTGAAACAATGATCTTCTAAAGAGTGGCATTTCTTACTATGATGATTAGGACCCCAGACAATAATACCAATTCCTCTGGGATTTCGGGTTTGTTTGTTTGTTTTTATGAGATGTCAGAAAAACTGCAGCACCTTTGGAAAGAAGGAAGTACTGCTTAGCCAGTAAAGCTATGTACATTTTTCCCGTTTGAAAATGTGTTATTTAATCTGGGTGTGGAGGAGTCTCCCCCAGTTAGATGCAATGCAGAGGTTCTAGAATTGGTGTCATGGACAATTTCCCTCCCGGGGGCCTTTCCATCCAAACCACACCTGTTTTCATTCATTTCACCACCACCAAGAATCTAGTTTTCCATAAGAGTTTGCCAAATTCCCCTGAAAATCGTTCAGTTAATAGAATGCCCCTGGAATGGAGTAGCCTCTGGCCCTCCCAGCCCGGCGCAGAGATAGTGAAATGACATCTTACTCTCCAGGAGTGTCACCTTTGTTTCTTAGAAGCCTCCTAGACAGCATGTGCCTCAAACATCTGTTGTGTGCACTGTGTTCACATGCACTGGAACCAGAGCCCAGGACCCCTTCTCTTCCTGCCCCAGGTGGAGAGCCTGTCTGGTGTATCCAGCATCCCAAAGTAAGGATTAAGGGCAGGATTTCATTCTTGCCTATAGTCAGACTCTCAGCTCTGAGACCCACCGTCTGAGGGCCCATTCTCAGCTCACGATTCTCACCACTTCATCTAGTCCACTACCCTGCTTAACTTCAAACAACCTCCTCTATAGGAAGTCAGGTGTGGCAAAGCTCCCAAGTGCCTAGCTGCAGAGCACTTGCTCATGGCTACTCTCATCGGGAACCTTCTCTCTCTCCCTGACTCCTTCTTTTCACTCGTCATTTACATGGGTCCTAGAGTCTAGGTCACTGTCTTGCTGATACGGCAGCAGCTCCTAGACTAAAAGTCTATGGACAGTGGCCTGGTCTTCTTTTGCGTAGCATCCCTACTACTCGCATGAGGCCTCCCCAAGAAGAGATGCTCAGTTAACGGTTGTGGAGGAAGAGAGATAGCAAGCAGAATGCCTACTTTGTTATTATTTAATTTCTCTCGCCATCTTGAATAATATAAGAAATGGGAGATACACATCTTTTAGTTTTCTAAAAAGTGCTAAGAGAGTCCTCCACTGCTTCGACACTAACGACATTCTTTAGTGAAAAGGTCCAGAATCTCCCTGAGGCTGTACTTGATGTGGGCATAGTTAGTGGTAATGGCCCTGGAACACGTGCTGGTTTGGGCGCTCAACCTGGCAGCATCTGCTCTAGAGGCTTTCTTCCTCCTATCTCAAAGCCTGTTCATAATGGGATGGGAAGGCACCGAAGATGGTAACATTGACCTTGGCCCACAATGACCAGACGTATCTCTTGCTGGTTGCAGCACAGGCTCTTAGACCCCCATGGGAATTCACAGAGAGGAGGATCACCGTTGGGCACCAGTCGGTACTCCAGGTCCTCGAGCCTCATTCCATCTTGGGTGATGAACTCTTCATATACGAAGTTGTTCCCCCACCATATGCCTAAATCTGACTCAGAACTTCTCAGTTCTTCCCTGCTGTGGCCCAGTTGCCCTTCATGAAGCTCATGCTCAGGAGTGTCACCAGGAGATGGGTCTTGGGCAAATCCTTATCGCCACTCACACGCCTGTGGTTAGGAAGTCCAGGACGCTGGCAGGAGCATCAGAGGGATGCTCTAGCATCACTCTTGCATCAAAGGAACCCTACTTCCTTTAATTCAAGGCCAAAAGCCAATCCCTTTCTCCTCAGGATCTCAGGGAAGCGGTTCTTGGACATTTTGTCAGCACCTTCAGCATGACTGCTTTTCTAATGGGTCTTCATGTTATAGACGTGCAGCAGAAATTGTACCAGTATAACTTGCCTTCCTGCTTAGAGGAGTTCTGTGGGAGCTCTCAGTGGATGGTGCTGTCCTCTCCTCAGTTTGGTTGGCTCTTGGCATTGTCTTCACATCTTGGACAGGTCACCCCTACAATAGAGGTAGTGGTGGATGGGGCTCTCTTTGGCTCTCGGGGAATGCCAGGAAGAGGGGATCTCTGCAGAATACCCCCAAATCAGGAGAGGAGGAAAATGGGGGACTCTGCTGCTGCTGCTGCTGCTACAATAGACTGAGCACCCTCAAGACCTTGGGGGCATTTCTCGCAGAGGCGGAGCTTACTCTTTTGGCCCTGAGGCATGACGACACTGGTTAGGGACAGCAAATAGCAAAGGCACCTGGGCACCTGGCTCTGCCTGACATCAGAGGGAAATGACGTGAGCCCCATCAGTGGGGAGATTCCACCTTGGCTTCGACCATGGCTGCCCCTGCAGGGTCCTCGAGGGCACTGCTCTAGGACCCCACAGGGCTCCTGTTGTCCTGGTCAGCCTGGGTCCTGAGCACCCTGTGGAGGAAGGTGTTGGGACTCTTGGGCCACTGTCAGACAGACCTGCCCGGGAGTGAACCAGGGTGACCACAGGGGCTGGCAGGGGGGGCTGCTCACTTTGTCACCTCGGGGCTGGGACACACCCTTCTGCCCTCTAGTGGCTTCACATTCAGGCTAAGGATCTTAACATCCTTAGACATGCTATAAGGGAGGAATAGGGGATCCTCTGCCTGTCCACCCTGCCCTGAGCCTTGAAGCGCTGAGCAGAGGTGCAGCTGGACTCTTTGTTGTCCCTTCCACTTGGGGGGTGGGGCAGGGGCCCCTCAGTCTTCAGTCAGGATTCTCACATTGAATCCTAGGAGGGCCGGTGGCTCCTCTCTACCTTCGCCTGAAGACATCTCCTCTTAGGAAGGCCACAACGCTTTGAGACCCAGTAGAAAGAGTGAGGATGACCGTATTTGGCCACCCCTGCCTGTGGTCGCTTGAGACACAAAGTTGTGGTAGGCAAATCTGGAACTTATGATGGTTTGTCTCCCTGGTCCTCACTCAGGTTCCTCAGTTTGACTCTGGGATGGCCTCATTCCTTCCTCTCTTGATCTCTTACTCTCCCTATTTCTCTGTCACCCTGACAGGAATTGAGGGTTGCCTTCACTCTGCCTGACATCTTTCCCGATGTCTCCCGGGACTGACAGCAGGGCGGATATGATGTGCTGCACCATTGTTATGGTTTTCATGCTCTGCTCCTTTTTCAGGGCCCTTACCCTTATCCCTGGCACAGCCTGGCAGTTGTCCCTTTTCTCGCTTCCAACCAAGGGCCTCACCACCCCGAGTCCCCAGAGGTGGAAGTCATGTAAGTCACATCTAGTCACAGCTGTTTGGAGATTCTGAGAGCTAACAGCAGGGGACAAAACTTGATGGGACTCTACCGTTCTGAGGTTGGTGACACCTACAGTCCTCACTCTGTCAGGATCTAGGAGGCCTCTTTCTACTGACCTGAGTCCCCCAAGGCTGGAAGCCAGTGGGTGACACATTTGCATACTCCTGCCTGGAGCCCCCAGCCAGGTCTGACAGGGTGGTGGGACCGTTTGTTCTTCTCTTTTTTCCGTTGTTTCTCTTGGTCCTCACTCAGTCTTCACACTGCTTCTTGCCATGACCTGGAGGCCCGTTCCCCCACACTAAGGCTTTTCATGGCCTAAGACCACCTAGGGGACTGTGAGGGTTGCCTCCCATGGCAACCCTTCCTATAGTCCCATGGCCAACAGTGGCCAAGGTGTTCTGTGGCGTCTCTACCTTTATGGTTTGGGTGGTTCCCTCTTGACGTAGGGCCCTATGCCGGATTCTTGGCATGACCTGGAGTTTCTCCCTCTGCTCCGCTGAGGCTCACCCCTTCGACCCAGTGCCTCACCTCCTCCACGAGACACCCCCAGAGGACACGAGCGGGACAGGAATGCCAACATTCCTGGGTTTGCGGAGAGAAGACAGCAGTGGTCGGGCTCTGCGTGGCCCCGTGTGTTCTGGTCGGTGTCCCTTTCCCCTGATTTAGAGTCATCAACTTGCCTCCAGTTAGGGACGAGGTTTCCACACCGTGAGGACTGAGGCTGCTCCCATTAGGCAGAGGCCCTCTCCTCCGTGAGACCACTTCCCGTGGAAAGAGGGGACACCTCAGCTGGAAAGCTTTGCCCTGGGCCTCCTAGGACTGACAGCAAGGGTGGGACTCTGGGCGTTCTCCTCTCTTCTGGGGTGAGGGGTCCCCTTGCTCCTCACTCACGGTCCTCCTCTTGACTCATGACCAGCCCTGGGACTCTACCCTCCACTCACCTAAGGCCGTGCTCCTCAGACCAAGGCCGTTACCTGCCTGGACATTCTGATTTGGAAGTCAGGATGAACCCTATCTGTCTGGGGCTGTTGGGATCCTCTGAAAGATCATAGTAGGGGCTAAATTTTAGGACACTTCCCTCTTGTCGAGTGACTAGCCCCTTGGGCTTTGCTCGGGTGTCTAACCTTGACTCCGGGGAGTATATGGGACTCCTTCCTCTACTGAGTCGGCCAGCCTTCCGGCAAGGCTGTCATCTTCCTGAGACACTAGACGGGGAAGGCCGGCTGCTACTCCCTGGCTTCCCCCTGCCGGAGGCTCTGTGTGGTCCCCTCTGTCATAGGGGTCCACTCATCAGCCCTCAGTATCCTCACCTTAAATGCCAGTAAGGCCTGTTGGATAGGATCTGCTGCTTGGACAGAATCGGAGCTGCTGCCTCAGCACGAGACCTCGCCTCCCCATGAACCCCCCTCCTCTGTTCCCCACCAGAAGAAATGAGGGGGAGCCTCAGCCGGAGAGTGCCGGCCACAGCCACACGAGGTGGAAAGCAGGGTATGTGTTGTGGAGCCCCTGGTGTGGCAGGACGGGCAGTTCCTCCCTCCTCATTCGGGGTCCCCACCTTGCTACCTGTCAGGCTGGGACTCTTCCCTCCACTGCCCTGAGGACACAGCCCTTAAACCGAGGCTTCTCTATCTCTGAGAACCTTGAAGGAGGAGGGGACGCTCAGGTACAGCTCTACCTGAGGCCCCCTAGGTGTGAGGGCAGCTCACCTCGGTAATCCCATGTTCTGGGGTGTGGGTGTCTAGGGTCCTCATTTTGTCCTCTCCTCAGTTAGAGACTGCTGGGAAATCCACATCCCTGCCGACCCTCGAGCAGGTTTCTGACTGCAGGCCTTGCAGGGACTTGGGCGCTGTCCCTAGGAAGATGTGACACTAGGCAGGGGTTGGGGGGAGGCCTGGGAGGCTGGGGGTAGGGGGCTGCCCAGATGGTCTGCTGTCAGAGAAGAATCCTTCTCTTTGCCAGCTAGACAGCATCTTCCGGGCCTCTCCTTCTAACGGATTTACTTCTTATAGGGACGAGGCGGGGCCCGTCAGGATTTTGAGAGCCCCTGATCTTTTCAGGTTGTCTGACGTTGCATGTACAGGTGATCCTGTTGACACTGGATGTCAGTTTTTTCTTATCTTTGGTCACGCTACACAGTTATGTAGCATTATTATTACCGTGGCTGTGTATTCCGAAACGCCGCTTTGGGTCAGGGTTTTGTTTATCCCATGAGATAGAGTGTGGAGTGATGAGAAGAGAAAGAATGAAAAGCTGGGAGGAAAGGAAGAGCATGGGTCTCCAGATGGATCTAAACCAATCCAGAGCAGGGATCCAGTCCCAGGGAGGTCACTCACCACTCCCGTGAACTTGAGGCATTTACCGGTGCTTTGTCTGTAAAGGAAGTTTGCTATAGGAATGTTGGAAGTTATGTACCATAGGAAGCATTTCACATGCTCAGTAGAAAAATACCCGGCCTGAGCGAATGGCAGTTAGGATTGGTATGAACCCCCAACCTCCCACCCACCCCCCACCTGAGTTTGGTTTTCCCTGAATGCTCGTTTATGTCCAGAGAGAAGGAGCAAGAGTCGGGGGAGAGGCAGGGAGAGTGTGGGAGGGAGAGAATCCCAAGCAGGTTCCACACTGTCAACAGAGAGCCCGAACCGGGGCTTGATCCCACCACACTGGAGATCGTGACCCGAGCAGAAACCAAGGGTGGGTCACCCAACCAACGGAGCCACCCAAGGGCCCCATCTGAGTTTACTTTTCATCCAGCAGGTAGCAGGGAATATACAGTGCACAGAGACAAAACAAACATTCTTGAGAACACATCTTTTATTTTTACTTAAGAGACTGAATGGAAAAGGCAAACCATGAATTAAACACCTTTTCCTTTTATTTAACTAGTATTTCTAGGTTGGCTATTCCCCGATCTTTTCCATTTTCCTCTTCTCACACGGCCATGAAAATCCCTACTGCATGCCATGTTACCTACTTCTGGACCATAAATGCAATATCGATGGTCTGTGGCTTTGTTTTGCACACAACAACACTGTAACTCTCCCTTGAGGAACAGCCATGGAGGTGAGAGCCATGCCATTCTTAAGTTTATATTCTAGCGATAAATAAGGGATACTAGGAAAAAAACTTGTAAACACCTAAATAAATACGAATGATACGTGTGTTGATATTAGTTAAGAGTTTAGAACAAATATGAAGAACTACTACTTACTTCCCTCCAGCCCCCGGACTCTGCACTACCTGGAAGGTCAAGGGCCCCCTTCCGCCCCGAGCAGGAGGAGCAGCCGCCCCACCCGCCTCGCTAGATTCGGCGGCCGCGGCCCCCCCGGGCCCGGGACGGCTCCCCGGCTCCCGAAGGGCCCGCAGCCTCGCCAGCAGAGGCCACCGTGGCTGCGCCTGTGGAGCTCTCGCGCGCCGCCTCTTCCAGCAGGGCCTCCTGGTACAGCTGGGGGAAGCAGCTGGGCACCGTGTCGTTGATCTTGGCCAGCACCTGCAGCACCTCCATCTTGCTGGTGTGGGCGCGAGCCCTCGGGCCCCACAGGAACTCGTAGCGCTGAGGTTTGCTGCCCGGCACGTGGCGGTACTCCAGGTACTTCTGGCGCACCAGGTCTTGGGTGATGAACTTCCTGGGCTCCCCGAAGATCGGGTGCCTGCGGCCCGCGTACACGCCCAGCACGTTGAGGAACTCCCACACCTCCTCCTCGCTGGCGCGGTTGCCCTTCATGAAGATCACGCCCAGCAGCGCCATGACCAGGCCGCACTTGGGCGGCCCCTCGTCGCCGCCGTCGCCCTCCAGGCCCGGCTTGCTGACCAGCGCGTAGGCCCGGCCGCCGGCGTCGCCCTCCCGGAGCTCGAGGCCGAAGAGCAGCTGCAGGCGCTCCGAGGTGCGCCTGAGGATCTCGGCCCAGTGCGCCTCGTACTTCCTGCTGACGATCTTCAGCAGCGCGGCCCGCGTGATGGGCTCCTTGCTGGCGTGCTTCTCCAGCAGGAACCGCACCAGCATGTCGGCCTTGCGGCTGAGGGGGTCTTTGCGGGCGCCCGGGGCGGGGGGCGCGGCCGGGCCCTCGGCGCCCTGCTCACGTGGCGGGCTTGCGGCACCTGCGCCGGGGGACCCGGGGGACCCGGGGGCCGCGGCACCCTGAGGCTGCTGGGCTGCACCCGCCCGGGGGGACCCCGGGGAAGCCTCCCCAAGGGGCTCCGCCGCCGCCGCCGCTGCCGCCGCTGCGGCGGCGGCGGCGGCGGCCTGAGCACCCCCCACACCCTGGCCCTCACCCTGGCCCTCGTGGCGTTTCTGGCGGGCGCGCAGCTTTTTCTTCTGGCGGTGCGGCATGACGACGCTGGGCCCGGCTGGCAGGCAGCGAGGACACCTGTAAGGGCGGGGGTGGGGGGCAGGAGTTGCCCTGAGAGCCTTCAGCGGGGAGAGTCCCCCTGGGCTTCGGCCAAGGCCGCCCCTGCAGGGTCCTCGAGGGCACCGCTGTGCGACCCCCCAGGGCTCCCGACGTCCCGGTCAGCCTGCCCCCCTGGCCCACCCCCCCCACCCCTCCCCCGGCTGAGCACCCTGTTGAGCCAAGTGGGGGGAGCCTTGGCCCCAGCCAGACAGCCCTCCCTGGGGGCCACTCGGGTGACAGCGGGGTTCCGAACTGACGCGGGAGAGCCCTGGGTCCCGGGTTTGGGGGCCCTCTCCGTCACATTCAGGCTCGGCACGGTTCTTGTGGGCCCGACCCAGGCCCCCACCCCCGTCTCCTGCTCTGAAGGCGACCCCGCCATCTTCCAGGGGACCCACGGGGCCGAAAGGAGGGAGCGCCTCGGCCCCCCATGGAGTCAGGGGGCACCTGGTGCTGAATGAACACTCGTGGCAGGCCTTCTCTGTCCTGGGTTCCTTGGGTGCTGGGAATGACGCAGAATCCCCACTTGGGCTCCGGGTAGGACCTGGGACCCTCCCTTCCACTGACTGCTGGCTGCAGCTTCGGGACACAGCTCCCCCCGGCCTCACACCTGGTATTTCTTAGACGTGGCGGGGCTGTCTCAGCCTGGCCTTCCTTTCCTGGCATTTGCAGGGTTGACACGAGCAGACAGGCCACATTCCCTCTGGTCCCCGGGGCCCGGGCCCGGACCCTCCCCCCCCCCCCTCCCTGGCCAAGGTCAGGAGCGGGGACGCTGCGTCGCCCCTGTCGCGGAGTACGGAGTCCCCCCAGTCCTCACGAGGGTCCCCTCCTTCCCTCCACAGGGCCTGGGAGGGATGGCTCCCTGTGCTGAGCCGCGCCAGCGTCCAGCAGCCTGGGGCCGAGGCCTGCAATCCCTGACACCCGGCGGGGTAAGCCAAGGCACTTGGGATGAACGGCCATGACGGGGGTCTCCGAGCCCCCGGAGCAGGGGCGGAACGGGCCAGGGTCTGCGTGGGCCCCTCTTTTCAGGGGAGACGGGGCTGGGGGTGTCGGGGAAACGTCCCCGCGGTGGTCGAGCCAGGGCTGCTCTCACCTTGACCCCTGACGGGACGTGGGACCCCCTCCTCGTGTTCAGCCGAGGCAGCGGCTGTCCGACCAGGCCTCAGTGCCCAGCGCTGGGAGGAAGTTGCAAGGGCCACTTCCGGTCATGTGGGCCTGGCCCCCAGATCGACAGCGGAGGGGGCGGGCTCTGGGGTTGGCGTGGGGGGATGCGCAGGGGGGGCTGGGTTCCAGGGGGGCTGGAGTCCCTCCCGCAGGACTCGCACGCGGGCTTTGGCGGACTCTTAGCGGCTCCTGTGAACTCTCCCTCTGCTGTGCTGTGTCCGAGGGCCTCGGACCAAGCGTCTCGTTTCCCTCTAAGCACCCAGCAGTAGGAAATGTTTGGGGGGCTGAGCTTAGCAGCCATGGCTGGGGCTCCCCCGAGCTGACGATGGCCAGGTGTTGCCTTTGGGGGAGCCCGTGTTCCGTGTGGGAACTGCCTCAATCCTCTCTCGGTGTCTTTCCTTGAGTCCTTTTGGGTGCTGGTCGATGTCCCTCTTCTGCCTTTAGGTCGATGCCATCACTGCCTGTGACTCGGGATATGAAGTGCAGGTACACCTCTCCTGGCTACCGCTGCCAGAGGCCTTCCAGAGACGGCTGCGGGAGGACAGAGTCCTCTGTGGTCCCGTGTTGGAGGTTAGAGATGTTGCACCGAGTTCTTCACAGTCCCGGAGTTGCTCCCGTTTGTCACTGAAGCCTCTCACCCCCACATGGTATTGAGAACCCCACAGAGAAAGTCAGTTGCTTCTTAGCCTCATAGCTCTGCCTGTGTCTTCTCCTGACTGACATCACTGCCATTTCTGAAAGCTTCTGGGATACAATTCTGGCCTGTGCATGATTACTATGATACTTGTATTCTATTTTAACATTTTTGGGGTTTTTTGGATTTTTGTATCTTTTTTTTTTTGTATTTTCGTATCATTTGTATTTTTAACATTTTGTATTTTCGTATCATTTCCCTCCCAGCCTCAAATAGGGTGTTTTTGGGGTTCTGAGCTTAGCAACTCTACTTGGTGCCCTCCAAACAGGACAGGACAGGGACTATTTTGTTCTCTCCTATGTCGTGCATGCACCTCTTATTAGTCTCTCAATGTTTCGCTTCATTTCTAATAGTTCTTTGGTTACCTCTAATTAGCTGGCCTAAGGCCAACTCCTTATACCACAGGCTTTGACTTTGTGAGCCTCCTTTCATGATGAATTCCTTCTCACCAGGCCACTCCTGCCTGAGGCTTCCCAGAAGTGGCTGCCACAGAATGAGAATCCTGCTGTGTTCTCCTTTCTGGGTGGAGGAGCCCATTGGATTTCTTTCAAGGAACTTGGAGTTAGCAACTCTGGAGTTCTTTCCTTTGCTCACTTCATACCTCATCACACCCCCTATCAAGGCCCTTAGGAATCCCATGGAAAAGTGGGTTGCCCCTTAGCCTGATCACTCTTCCTGGGGTTTCTTTGGCTGACATCATTCTTACTGATCATGGTTTCTGGAACCAGTTTCCATCCTTGTGTGCAATTTTTTTGATACTTGCTAGTAGTCTATTTTATTTTATGCGTTTTGTTCTCGTAAGATGTTAAAGGCCAGTTCACATTCACTGGCATATTTTCAAGTGGTTTTTAGCACAGCCTGTGGACTCATGCTTTCTATATAAACCCCTGCTTTGGTGCAGTCCTGGTATTTCCCCTTGGTCCTGGCACTTAGGCTCTGAGGAGCTGCCTTAGGTTCCCTTTATTGAAGGTGTAGAAATTCATTGTCCTAGGGAATACTGAAAGGATCAAGGGCTGGACTTAAAACCTTCCCTCCAGTCAGTTCTGTCATCTGCCTCTCTTGCAGGCTACGTACTGTCCTCAGTCACACGCAGGCCTCCGCCTGCCCACATAGATACTCTAGTTCAAGACAGAGTTAGTATTCCCCAGGGGCTCATCATTTTTATTGTTTTGCTCTTGTTCATATTTGTTTTGTTTGTTTGTTTCTTTGTCAGTTTTTCCACGGTTGGTTTTGATTATGGGAAAAAGCAACCTGAGTTGGTGTCATTTTTGTAGCTGTAGGTAAAGCCATAAATCTAGTAATAAAGTAAATACAGTAAATACAGTAAAGAGAATTGACAGCTTTGCAGTGTTCTCTTTTGTATAAATAAACATTGTAAACTGCTTTTTTGAGTACTGTTTTTCAGAAGTCGATCAGTAAGTTTTTATAGTCTCCTAAAGAACTTGTAGGTGTCTTTTTGTTTTTGTTTTAGGTGTATCTTGGCTATTATCGTTGTTTTCAGTGATACACTTTCCATTACATATTGTAATTTGTCAGTGATTTTGTTGGCCAGATTCCATAATTGACTATATTGATCTTTTATATATCATCTTTCCGAAGTTGCTTATGTATCTTAATAATTTCTGTACCGGGGCGCCTGGGTGGTTCAGTTGATTGAGTGTCCCACCCTTAATTTCAGCTCAGGTCATGATCCCAGGATCCTGGGATCAGGCTCCATGCTGAGACTGGACTTGGCTTGGAATTCTTTCCGTCTCTCCTCTGCCCCTCTCCCCCACTTGCATACTCTCTCTTTCTCTTAAGAACAAAAAAAATTAATTAATTTTTTAAAAATCAAAAAAATAATTTCTGTACCAATTATTTGGAACTTTTTAATTAAGAGATCATATTGTTACCACAATGTCTTTTCATTATTCTTTTGTCTTATTTACTTTGGTATTCTTATTCTTGTGTGATGGTTGTGTACTGGGTATTTTTTTTCATTCACTCATAGACAGTGGATTTAATACCACTTATCTTTGTCTTCTCAACCCTATTGCAGTGGTTCACATTTATTATATTCACGGTAGATTTTAGAAAATGAAAATTCTTACATATTTTTAAAAATATGGAACACTTTGCAAATTTGCCTGTCATCCTTGCATAGAGGCCATGCTAATCTCTGCATCATTCCAATTTTAGTATATGTGCTGCTGAGGGGAGCACAGAAATTCTTGTCTAATGCAAGTTTGCCAAAACTTATTATCATCAACAAGTGTTATTTACTTATATATTTTGGGGGACGAAAGCCTTTTTCTTTATCCTCGTACATAGTCCTGTCCCTTTCCCCCCTTTTTTGTCAACATAGTGATTTCCATTTGGCAGTGTTTTCTAATGTTGATTCTCTGCTATACTGGAAACACTATGAATTGATTTAGGGTGTTCGTGCAAGCGAGCTTGGTTTCGGTGTTGTTTTATTGAGGGATTCTCATCTGGTCTTTGTATCAACAAGAGGTAGCCTATTAAAATGGTTGAATATGGGGCGCCTGGGTGGCGCAGTCGGTTAAGCGTCCGACTTCAGCCAGGTCACGATCTTGCGGTCCGTGAGTTCGAGCCCCGCGTCAGGCTCTGGGCTGATGGCTCGGAGCCTGGAGCCTGTTTCCGATTCTGTGTCTCTTCTCTCTCTGCCCCTCCCCCGTTCATACTCTGTCTCTCTCTGTCCCAAAAATAAATAAACGTTGAAAAAAAAAAAAAAATTTTAAAAAAATGGTTGAATAACTGCAAATCTTTTTGTGTAGTTTAAAAGAATTTTCATGAGATAATTACCTTTTCCTTTACCATTTTGTGCAGTAAGCCCCAAAGCCTGGATGGCCCTGAAATATTTTGATGTTGCCTTGGGTTGGACTGCTGTTTCAGTTTCTTATTTTGTTGATTGAATATTTCTGTTTTTCTGTGGACCTATTTAATCATATATATTATTAACCTTCAAAATAAAGCATGTAGTTATTTCACCAGGAAAATGGGTTTATTTGGAAATAGAAAAGAATTTCAGTTTGGGACTTGCAAGCTATGGCACAACTCCAGGCAAGTCCAAGAACAAAGTCGAGGAATACTCTGGTAGATGGAAAGAGGAGTTGGACGGAGCTCTTAGAAAGTCCATTGGAATAAACTGGGAGTTTAAAGTGGCTTTTCATCGGCAGAGTTGTGACCGTCTCTCATTGGCTGGGATGTTACTGGGCAATGAGATAGTCTTTTTTCCTCCTGCTCTTGTGGTGAAGTCTGAGCTCTTCCTGTTGGGAATGCATGTCTACCTGTCTGCAGTTGAAGACAAGTGGTAGGACATGAGAGCTCCCCGTTCTAGCCTCCCGACCCCATTTGAAATGAGTTTTCTTTTATTTAATTTCACAATATCTTGATTAAAATGCTGCGTTTTGTAGGCATACATCAAAGACATTGCAGGTTTAATTCCACACTACCATAATACGTACTGCAATAAAACAAGTCACATGAATTTTTCGGTTCCCTGTGCATTCACACTATACTGTAGTCTATTGTGCAAATGCATTATGTCTAAAAAAAAAAAAAAGAAAAGAAAAGAAAAGAAAAAGAAAACAGTGTGCACACCTTAATTTAAAAATAGCTTAAAAAATAGCTTAACGAAAACTCCAAACTCGTGTGGTTCTGCTTATGTGAGATAGATTAACTAAGTAAAATTTCTAAATGCCGTTTCAGGTGTATATGCATTAAACTGGTTTTTATTCATGATGCATGAGTATAAAATATGTGTTACTTTTATGTAATTTGAATGAAGGATACTTTAAGTACATTTGAAAATATGTAAAGTAAGAAGGTGGTAATCGCCATATTGAAATTATACTGCAAGTAGCTAGGACTTAAGAAGTTGTACTAAATATTCAAAGGTGAGTGTGTTTTATGTAGTCGTCAAGGATAGTGTCCCGTAGGGGAAAAAAACTTTTCAAAGGATACCAGTTCTATTAGAAGTGAGGAAAATGAGAAGGAAATTGTTTTTTAACAATTTCTGGAGAAAATTAGAGCTTGTTGATGCTCAATAAATGCCTTTTGTATCAATTAATTGACTGGTTGCTTTATATGGTAAGACAGTGAGCTGAGATATACATGGTAAGATGAAGTACAGAGGCATACCTTGGAGATATTGTGGCTTTGGCTCCAGACTACTCCAGTAAAGCAGACACTGCAACGGAGAGAGTCCAGTGAATTCTTTGGTTTCCCAGTGCATATCAAAGTTATGTTACACTATATTGTAGTCTGTTAAATGTGTAATACATTTTGTCTTTAAAAAGTACGTATCTTCATTAAGAAGTACGTTATTGCGGGGCGCCTGGGTGGCTCAGTCGGTTGAGTGTCCGACTTCAGCTCAGGTCACGATCTCACGGTCCGTGAGTTCGAGCCCCGCGTCAGGCTCTGGGCTGATGGCTCAGAGCCTGGAGCCTGCTTCCGATTCTGTGTCTCCCTCTCTCTCCACCCCTCCCCTGTTCATGCTCTGTCTCTCTCTGTCTCAAAAATAAATAAATGTTAAAAAAAAAAAAGTACATTATTGCTAATGATGGCTAACCATCATCTGAGCTTTCAGCAGTCATAATCTTTTTGTTGCTCGAGGGTCTTGCCTCAGTGTTGATGACTGCTGACTGATCAGGGTTGTGGTTTTAAAGGTTAGGGTGACTGTGGCAATATCTTAACATAAGACAACAGTGAAGTTTGTCACATGTGTGGACTCTTCCTTTCACACACAGTTTCTCTGTAGTATGTGATGCTGTTTGAGAGTATCTTCAGGAATAGATTTCATCTCACGAAACCACATTGCTCACCCACAGAAAGCAACTCCTCATCCATTAATGTTTTACCATGAGATTGGAACGTTTCAGTCATATCTTTGGGTTCCACTTTTTTCTAGTCCCATTCTATTTTCACCACATCTGCAATTGCTTCCTCCACTGAAGTCTTGAAATTCTCATAGTCATCCATTAGGATTGGAGTAACTTTTTCCAAACTCCTGTTAATATGGTCATTTTTACCTTTTTTCATGAATCATAAATGTTCCTAATGATATCTAGAATGATGAATCCTTTCCAGAAGGTTTTCTTTTTTTTTTTTTAATTTTTTTTTAACGTTTATTTATTTTTGAGACAGAGAGAGACAGAGCATGAACGGGGGAGGGGCAGAGAGAGAGGGAGACACAGAATCTGAAACAGGCTCCAGGCTCTGAGCTGTCAGCACAGAGCCCGACAGGGGGCTCGAACTCACGGACCGTGAGATCATGACCTGAGCCGAAGTCGGCCGCTTAACCGACTGAGCCACCCAGGCGCCCCGCAGAAGGTTTTCTTTTTTTTAAATTTTTTAAATGTTTATTTTTTGAAAGAAAGAGAGACAGAGCACGAGTGGGGGAGGGGCAGAGAGAGCGGGAGACACAGAATTCCAAGCAGGCTCCAGGTTCCAAGCCATCAGCACAAAGCCTGACACGGGACTTGAACTCACAAACCACAAGATCATGACCTGAGCCGAAGTCAGTTGCTTAACCCACTGAGCCATCCAGTGATAGAAGCCGAGCTGTCCCAGCCTGAGTGGCAGGGCCCGGGCTGTGGACGGACTGGTGACTGCAGGGCGGCCCGCCGACAGTGAAGCTTCTTGTCCTCCCGCTTTTAGGTAATTCGGCCTTAAAACTACCTGGGGTATTGTCTGTCAGGGAATGGCCCTCGGCAGGCCCCTTGGGAAAAGAACCGTTAGGGAAGAAAATAAGGTTCCGCCAGAAATTGCGCGGCCTTACGTCTAGCCCTTGCCATCCCCCATGGTGACTCCTCTACTTACAGGAAGGATAGCCTCATGCATTTGCCAGCAAAGAGGGCCTGTAAAGGAGAGACATACGGATTTGAAAGCCCCACTCTGGCAACTAAGGAGTGTATCTCTGGGCACGGGTGACTTCAACCCCTAGGCCCACCTGGTCCCCCGGAGGCATTCCAGATGATGACTGAACCTAGTCGGTTAAGCTACAGAATGGTCCATTGGTTCCTAGGTGCATGGTCTCTCTGAGAATGCATGGGGCATAGGTTTCTAAGGCTTTTTCGGCCCCTTCCTGGCACCTCGGACCGAGGCGAACACATTGTTCTTCTGGCCCCATGTGGTCAGGAGGTGACGTCCCTGTAACTGTTCCGCTTGAGGTGTTGAGAAATGGAGGGCCTTTCACGCGAACGGCAAAGCAAACGCTTTGTAGATTATAGATAAACGCAGATGCATAATGGAATAGTGTAAGAAATTAATCTATAATCAAAGGGTATGTGGGGAAGTTAGGGGAAAATCACCATGTTATTTCTTAAAGGTCGTTTATACACAGGAGCATTTTCAAAATTAGATAATGTTAGAAAAACATAGATGACGTATGCTACAAGGAAATCACTAGCAAATATAATGCCACGTTTGCTACAATAAATCAGCCAGTTCAACACACTGCGGTTGTCTGTGTCCATTTTTATTTTAGTTTTAGTTTTTTATTTTCCAGTTTTTTATTTTAATTTTATTTTATTTTCACCGGCGCCGTTCATCCTTCGGGAACCCCTGGATCTGCTGGAGCTGGACTCCGGCAACCCAGGTGTCCCATCCAGAAGGTTTTCAGTTGACTTTGCCCAGATCCATCAGGGTGATCACTAGCTATGGCAGCTATAGTCTTAGTTAATGTATTTCTTAAATCATAAGACTTGAAATTTGAAAATAACTCCTTGATCCATGGGCTGCAGAATGGATCTTGTGTTAGCAGGCATGAAAACAACATTAATCCCATTATACATCTCCATTGGAGTTCTCGAGTGACCAGTTGCATTGTCAATGAGCAGTAATATCTTGAAGAGAATCTTTTTTTTTTTTTTAAGAGCAGTAGATCTCAACATTGAGCTTAAAATGTTGCATATGTCATGTTGTAAACAGGTGTGCTGTCATCCAGGCATTGGTTTTCTGTTTAAAGAGCACGGACAGAGTATTTTTAGCATAATCCTAAAGGGTCCTAGGATTCTTGGAAGGGAAAATGGGCTTTGGTTTTAACTTAAAGTCACCAGCTGCCCTAGTCCCTAAAAAGAGAGTTGGCCTGTCTTTTGAAGCTTTGAAGCCAGGCCTTGAGTTCGTTGCTCTAGCTGTGAAAGTCCTGGATGGTGTCTTCTTCCAAGAAAGGACTGTTTGATCTGCACTGAAAATTTATGTTTAGTGTAGCCACCTTGGTGAATTATCTTAGCTAGATCTTGAGAATAACTTACTGTAGCTTCTACATTAGCACTTGCCGCTTTTCCTTGCACTTTGATGTTGTGGAGATAGCTTCTTGACTTAAATCTCTTGAACCAACTTCTGATAGCTTCAGATTTTCTCTTGTGCAGCTTCCTCCCCTCTCTCAGCCTTCAGCTGAATGGAGTTAGGACCTTGCTCTGGATTAGGCTTTGGCATAAGGGTATGTACAATGTGACAGGTTTGGTCTTTTATCCAGATCACTGAAACTTTCCATGTTTTACTATTGTGTGTTCATTGTAGTAGTACTTATAATTTTCTTCAAGGACTTCTCCTTTACATGTAAAATTTGACTGTTTGGTGCAAGAGCCTTAGCTTTTGGCCTATCTTGGCTTTTGACGTGCCTTCTTCGCTAAGCTTAACAATTTCTAGCTTTCGATTTAAAGTGGAAGACTTGGAAATCTTCCCTTCACTTAAACACTTAGAAGCCATTGTGGGGTTACTAATTGGCCTAATTTTAATACTACTGTATCTCAGAATAGGCCGGCTGGATGAGATGAGAGATGGGGGGAATGGCTGGTTGACGGGACAGTCAGAACACACACACAGCAATTATTAAGTTTGTCATCTTATATGGCTGTGATTCTTGGCGCCTCAAAATAATTACAATAGTACCTCAAAGATCATTGATCACACTACCATAACACATATAAGAATAATGACAAATTATGAAATATTGTGAGAATTACCAAAATGTGACACAGAAATAAGAAGTGAGGAAATTCTGTTGAAAAAATGGCACCGATAGTCTTGCTTTCCACAGGGTTGGCACACACCTTCACTTTGTAAAAAAACACAGTATCCGAGAATGACCATAAAATGGGATCTCCCTGTATATCGCTTTTTATATTAAAGACATGATACTTACATCATGTTTATATTTATAGAAGCCTTTTATTATAGGAATTCTCAAACAGATAACAATAGGATGGAGAACAGAGGAATGAATGCAATCACCAAACATTCAGCAGCAGCAATTCTCAATATTAGAGGTAGAATCTTGTTCGCATTAAAGTTTAGGTGTTTGTTTATTGTCAGGCACACTCCAGAGGTAAAATTGTGCGCTTCCGTTAGGAGATAGCTGATGTCTGTTTTTTCCTTTATGGTAATGTTATCAGTCATCATCTTTATCCATGAATCTGTTAGAGGTGGCAGGATGGGAATCTTCTCATTTTGTAATTCCTGAGTTCTTTTAAATCTGAAATTCTCTAGGTAGAACTTCTTTGTCCATCATTTATTTATCTTGAGATCTTGGTAATACTTATTGTGGTATTTTATAATTGCTATATCTGTTCTGCACCTTAATTTTGCCTGGTTTTATTTACCTAATATCACATATAACTGCTTCTTTCATTTATGATTGCAATACTTATAAAGATGGTTAGGTAAACCCTTTCAAAGTACTAGCTTTCATTACTTGGGTCTTCTGTCCTCTAATTGATCACTTTTGCACTCATCTGTATTGTTTCCTACCTTTGCTTCTTTGCGTTGAATATGCTGTTCAGTCGTTTGGATGTTGTAAACATTTTTGTCATCAATCTAATTAATACAATAAATATCACCCGTAAGTACCACTTGGACTGTTTCCAGCAGTAGAGTACTGTAGAGCTTTATTTTCAGTGCTCACATTTTTTTTTACAAGTTGACTCTCTCTCTCTTAATGCCTTTATGATATTTTGAGTATGTGTATGTGTTTATGCTTACAGGCACTAAAACTGAAACAGAGTTATTTAGAGGAAGTTTCAAGTTACAGAGTTCATGGGGTGGTAGGCTTTGTTATATTTTACTTATTAATGATAGAAGAAATTTGAATAAATTTAACTGTAGTAAAAGAGTTGGGTTTTTTTTCCCCCTGAAAGTGAAAGTAAGGTTTGGTGTGAGAAAATCAATAAAAATAATTGGTGAACTGCAACAGATTATCCAGGAAAACAGAAAGTATTCTGAGTATATAACTCTGAGAGGATATTTGTTTATTCAGAAGCTTTATATTTTTCATGCTATTTCAGGTTTACAGAAAAATTGGACAGAAGTACAGAGTTCCCATATACCCGCTCAGCCCCTTACATGGTAGCTCCTGTTATTTACATCTTGTCTTGCATTAGCCTGGTGCGTTTGTTACAATTAATAAGCCAATATTGCTACATTATTAGTAGCTAAAGTGGAGAGCATACATTAGGGTTCTCTCTTTGTGTGTTGATGTTGTATATGCTTTTTTGTTTAATGTTTATTTTTGCGGGAGAGTGCATCCACATGCGCGCGTGCGCACACACACACACACACACACACACACACA
This sequence comes from Prionailurus bengalensis, assembly GCF_016509475.1. NCBI lineage: Eukaryota > Metazoa > Chordata > Mammalia > Carnivora > Felidae > Prionailurus > Prionailurus bengalensis. The sequence continues at coordinate 22,240,874 of NC_057361.1, read as the reverse complement.
TACATGCACGTGAGAGAGAGTGCAAGAAGGGAAGGGACAGAGGATCCAAAGCAGGTTCTGCACTGACAGCAGAGAACCCGGTGCAGGGCTGGAACTCAAGAACTGTGAGATCACGACCTGAGCCAAAATTGGACACTTAACTGACTGAGCCACTCAGGCGCCCCTGTGTTGTACATGCTATGGGTATTGACTAATGTAGCCATCATTGTAGTATTCCATATAGTATTACACAGAGTGGTTCCCCTGCACTATAAATCCCCTGTGCTCCACTTATTCGCCCTCCCTCCATCCCCCTGAATCCCTCATCTTTTCTAATGTCTCCATAGGTTCACCTTTACCAGAATGCCATGCATTTGAAATAATACAGTATGTAACCTTTTCACATAGGCTACTTTCACTTAGCAGCGTGCGTTTAGCCTTCCTCCACGTCTTTTCATAGCTTGAAAGTTCACTGATTTATATCGCTGAACAGTCTTCTACTGTCTGGATGTACCACAATTTGTTTATCCATTCACCTGCTGAAGGACATCCTGGCTGCTTTCATCTTTTGTCATTTATGGATAATGCTGCAGTAAACATTTGTGTGCGGGTTTCTGTATGAACATAATTTTTCAACTCGTGGTTACACACTAAGGAGTGCATTTGCTCCATTGTATGACAAAAGTATGTTGACTGTTGTAAGATTGTTAAACTGCCTTTCCATGCGGCTCTGCCGCTTTTGCGTTCCCACCAGCCCCTAATCAGAGTCGCTGTTGCTCTTCATCCTTTCCAGCATTTGGGTTTTTCTGGGTTTTAGATTTAGCCGTTCTAATTAATAGGTGTGTTGTGGTATCTCTTTGTTTTAATTCCCAATTTCCAAATTCGATGTTGTGCTAAGCATCTTTTTATTTGCTGATTTTGTAGAAAATGGATATCATTTCCTCCTAAAGAAAATGAGCCCCTCTGGGATGGTTGTTTTCTCTTCTAGAAGGTTATTAATTATTGATGGAATTTCTTTAATAGAGATGGTTCTAGTCAGAGGATCTGTTTTTCCTTGTGACTGTTTGGTAGATTTTGTCTGGCAAGGATTTGGTCTCTTTCACCCAATTTATCAAATTGTGAGCATAAAATTGTTCTTAACATTTCTTTATTTTCCTTTTAGTGTCTCCAAAATCACTAGCAATGGTCTCTTCGTTAATTTTGGATACTTTTTGTGCCTTTCTTTTCTTATTTAACCTGGCTAGAAGTTCATCAATTTTATTGACATTTTCAAAGTATTGGCTTTTGCTTTTGTTTTTTCTCTACTGATACTTTTATTGTCATTGAGTTCTGCTCTAATATTTATTATTTCTTTACTTGTACTTAGGATTTTAATGTGGTGTTCTTTTTCTGCTTTTCCAAGGTGGAAGTTTAGGTTATTAGATTAGATCTTTCTTACTTCTCATATATGCATTCAAGGCTAAAAATGTCCTTCCAAACACTGCTTTTGCTGCATTCCACAGGGTTTTTTTTTTTAATGTTTACTTATTTTTGAGAGAAAGAGAGACAGAGCGTGGGAGGGGCAGAGAGGAGCAGGGGCACAAAGAGAGGGAGACACAGAATTGGAAGCAGGCTCCAGGCTCTGAGCTGTCAGCACAGAGCCCGACGCAGGACTCGAACTCACAAGCTGTGAGATCATAACCTGAGCCAAAGTCGATGCTTAACCGACTGAGCCACCCAGGTGCCCCCAGGTTTTGATATATGTATTTTCATTTCATGTAGTTCACATTAAAAAAAAATTTTCTCTTGGGAGTCCTCTGACCCATCTTTTATTTAGAAGAATGTTGTTTAATCTCCATGTATTTGAAGGTTTGTGCTATTTTTCTGTTACTGATTTCCAGTTTCTTTTGTGGTCCTATAGCATACTTGTATCATTTCTGTTCTTTACATTTGGTGGTGTTTTATGCTGCAGAGTATGGTCTTTCTTGATGTTTGTTCCATGTGAGCTTGGAAAAAAGTATGTTTTCTGCTGTTTAGACCTTCATTGATGGTGCTCTTCAGTTTAACTATACTACTAAGAATTTTCTGACTGCTGCATTTGTCACTTACTGAGATATGTGTGTTGAAGTCTCTTACCTATATTCGTGGATTTGTCTCATCAGTGTTTTTTTTTTCTCATGTATTTTGACACTGTGTTTTTTGGTGCATACACATTAAAGGTAGTAATTTATTTTGGAGAACTGATTCCTTTATGGTGATGTACCTCTCTTTATCCCTGGTAATTTTCCTTGATCTGAATTCTGCTTCATCTGAAATAAAAACAGTTACTGTAGCTTTCGTTTGTTTTTCCTAGAAAGGTGTATCTTGTTCCATCTCTTTACTTTCTTAAATCTGTCAGTATCTTTATATTGAAGGTGGATTTCTTGTGGACTCTATGTAATACAGTCTTTTTTTTTTAATCTCCTCCAAGAATTTGTCTTTTAAGTAGTATATTTAGACCACTGATTTTATTTTTTAATGTTTATTTATTTTTGAGAGAGACAGGGCGAGTGAGGAAGGGGCAGAGAGAAAGGGAGACAGAGAATGCAAAGCAGGCTCCAGGCTCTAAGCTGTCAGCACAGAGCCCGACGCAAGCTCGAACTCAAAAGCCGTGAGATCATGACCTAAGCCGAAGTTGGACGCTTAACCGACTGAGCCACCCTGGCATCCCTAGACCACTGACTTTTAAATTAATTATTGCTAAGGGTGCCTGGTGGCTCAGTCGGTTAAACGTCCAACTTCGGCTCAGGTCATGATCTCATGGCTTCTGAGTATGAGCCCTACGTCGGGCTCTGTGCTGACGGCATGGAGCTTGATGCTTGCTTCTGATTGCTAAATCAATCATAATTGCTAAATAGATTGTTTCTGTTACTAATTTGAGCTCTTATCTATTAGATCAAATTATAAAATGATTTTGCCTTTATTTATTCCTTCTCTGACATTCTTCTTGTCTCTGTACAGGTCGGAGTTTCTGACCTATATCATGTTTCTTCTCTTTGAAGAACTTTTTAAAACAGTTTTTTGCAAAGGAGGTCTACTGGTGACAGATTTCCTCAGTTTGTGTTTGTCTGTGACTATCTTTTATTCTCCTTCACTTTAGGAGATTCTTTCTCAATATAGAATTCTAGGTTGGTAGTTTTGTTTATCTTTTTCAACTCTTTCAAGCTTTAATTCAACTCTGTTCTTGCTTGCCTGGCTTGTGAAGAGAAGGCCAATGCAGGCTTTATCCTTATGTCTCTCTAGGTAAGGTGTCTTTTTCTCTGGCTTTTTTCCCCCCAGAATTTCTCTTTTGGTTGGTTTTCTACAGTTTGAATATGATATGTCTAGATGTAGTTTTTGTTAATCATACTGCTTGGCGTTCTCTGAGCTTTTCATATCTGTGGTTTAGTGACTGTTGCTAATTTTGGAAAATTCTCAGTTTTATTTCATATATTCTGTTTCTTTCTCTCCTTCTCCTCCTAGTGTTCCCTTTACATGAATATTATACCTTTTGTCATTGCCCGCAGTGTTGGGCCTTTCTCTTCCATCTTTTTCATTCTTTTTTCTCTTTGCATTTCATCTGGAAGTTTCGCTTGATATGTTTTCAAATTCATTCATGTTTTTATTCAGCCATGTCCAGGCTTTTGATGAATCTTTCAAAGGCTTTCTTCATTTCTCTGGTATTGTTTTTGATTTCTAGCATTGCCTTATGATTCTTAGTGATTACATCTCTCTGCTTACATTACCCTCAATTTATTCTTATATGTCATTTCCCTTTTTCCATTATAGCCCACAGCATATTAATCATAGTTATTTTAAATTCCTGATATTATGGGGCATCTGGGTGGCTTGGTTGTTTAAGCATCCGACTTCGGCTCAGGTCATGATCTCACAGTTCGGGAGTTTGAGCCCCGTGTCGGGCTCTGTGCTGACAGCTCGGAGCCTGGATCCTGCTTAGGATTCTGTGTCTCCCTCTCTCTCTGCCCCTCCCCTGCTCGTGCCCTGTCTTTCTTTATCTGTCTCCAAAATAAATTAAAAAATTTAAAAATATAAAAAAATATAAATTCCTGATATGATAATGCCAAAATGTCTGCCATATTTGATTCTGGATCTGATGTTTGCTCTCCCTCTTCAAACTCTGTTTTTGTTTTTTGTTTTTAGTATGACTTACAATTTTGTTGTTGTTGAAAGCTAGATGTAATGTACTAGGTGAAAGATATTATGATTTTCTGGCCTGGAGTTAAGCAGTGTTTACTGTTTGCTATAGCTGCACCTGTCAGAAACAAAATTTTCTCTGGTGTCCTTCTTTTCATCTTCTCTGTTTTCTTTTCTTTTTTTAAAGTTTTTGTTTTATTTTTTAAAGTTATTTATTTACTTTGAGAGAGACAGAGACAGTGCAAGAGGAGAAGGGCAGAGACAGAGGGAGAGGGAGAGTATCCCAAGCAGGCCCCACACTGCTAGTGCAGAGCCTGACCCAGGGCTCGAACGATGAAACCACGAGATCATGACCTGAGCCGAAACCAAGAGTCAGAGGCTTAACGGACCGAGCCACCCAGGCGCCCCTTATCACCTCTGTTTTTCTTAAAGAAGATGGGACATGTACAATTATTTCCCTTGCATTCCTTTGTGACTATATAGGAGCTGTGCTGATGTGGTAGTAATGTCTGGAACATGGGGGAGTGTTCCATGATCTGATGATTCATTCTCAGTTCTGTCGTGAGCCTGTGCCCCTGGGCTGTGACTTCACAAGTGCTTCTCAGTTTTTTCAGTCCTTCAGTGAAACTGGAAGTGAAGATGGCCTATTTCTGGTATTTCCCTTCCTCCTCTTGGAAGGCTAGAGGGGCTAGGGTTGACATTCCCCCCCCCCCCCAGATGGTTAAGGCTCTGGATAAAACTCTACTCGATTAGGCTCTGGTAATAATTTCTCTGTAGGCAAGCCTTCTTATGAAGGCTTTGGGCAGTCTTGAGGATGACTACTTTTTCCTTTCCCCTGCTGGAAGTACAGTGACATTTTTACCTGACTTTTCTTGTCACTCTAAGAACCTGCTAGGGCTCCTAGAAGTAAAACTTAGAAAAGTTTAGGGGTCCCTATTAGACTAGGCCCACTTAGAGCTTTTTTTCTTTAAATTTTTAATGTTTATTTATTTTTTGAGAGAGAGAAAGACAGAGTGTGAGCGGGAGAGGTGCAGAGAGAGAGGGAGACACAGAATCCGAAGCAGGCTCCAGGCTCCGAGCTGTCACCACAGGGCCTGATGTGAGGCTCGAACTCAGGAACCGTGAGGTCATGACCTGAGCCAAAGTCGAACTGTGAGGTCGTGACCTGAGCCAAAGACAGACGCTTAACCGACTGAGCCACCCAGGCACCCCATGCGTGCCTTGAGTTTTTAACTCGAGGCTAGTCTCCAGCGAGTCTCCAGCAGTTTGTGAAATACACTTTAAGTGTTCCGTTCCTGGTACCAGCTCCAGTACTGCTTTCTGCTCCTGGACTTAGGCTCCTGTGAGCTGTGATTCTGTTTCAACTGGTCTCTCTCTCCACTTTGGTGGGGACAGCCATTAGCCTTGTGACCTCAGTTCTCTGATGGATCTAAGATGAGTTGCCAATATTCACTTTGTTCATAGGGTTTCCTATCGGGAGGAGGGGTGTGACCAAGTGACTTCCTTGCATGTTAGACTGGAAATGGCAAGTGACCACGAAAAATCCACTCTCGAGCTCATTTTGTTGGCCAGAATTAATTTCCTTTCATCTTTGGGACTTAGAGGGCTTTTTTTTGTTTTGTTTTGGCCGACTATTATATGGAGACTAACCTCAGTACCTAAACCTAACCTGCAATCCTGCCACTTTGCTTTCTCCACAGGCCTTTTGAAACATGGCATATTTCTTCTTCAAGGCAAGCAAGATAGCAAGAGCATATCTGATAGTAAAGTGCTGTCTTATGCAATGTCTGTTATCAGACGAGTGTTGTCATACCTTTGACATGTAACATAATGTGATTATGAGAGTGATATCCTAACGCTTTTGTCAGAATCTCTTCCTCAGATACCAGGGTATGAGTACCCAAATGCATGGCTACGAGGAGGCAGGGAATCACGGGCCCCCTGAACAGTTCTTTCTGCCACAATCTGCCCGGTAGGCCCCATTGTTTCATGTCCCTTCCTGATACCAAATACTTCTCACCCTTCTAAGATCCTCAAAGGCCTGATCCAAGGACATCACCTCCAGATTCCAATCTTACATTTTTTAGTGTTTATTTATTTATTTTGAGAGAGTGTACAAATGAGGGAGGGGCAGAGAGAGAGGGAGACACAGAATCCGAAACAGGCTCCAGACTCTGAGCCGTGAGCACAGAGCCCGACGCAGGGCTCAGACTCAAGGACCGCAAGATCATGACCTGAGCTGAAGTCCACACTTAAACTTTGCACATGGTTCTGACATGCGGTGGGACAGGTACACAATGCCTACCCACAATGCTCCAATTGAAACATTCTCCCGGTTTCTCAGGGAATCACGTGTAACTGCTAAGAGCTACTTTGCTTTCGTCTCTCACCTCAGAGACACATCATTTGAGGTTTTGGCACCAGTCCACCACTCCCATAGCCTTTACCTCTTGGACCACAGGGTGAAACTTGAACTTCAGTAACTGGAGAATGGCAGTTACTGAACTCCTGAGCAGACTTATCTCAGGAAATTTACTCTTAATTGCTCTTGCTTACGTTCCCACCTTCTATTTTCTTCTTTTAAATTATCCTTGTGCACTCCCGTAATACCCCACCAATTTCCACTTGCTCTTATCACAGAAATCCTAGCATCCCCAGAAATAGCATGGTGTTTTCCAAAAAGCAGGTATTCCCTTAACAGTGAGGGAATGAACGAGTCGATGAACATATTATCTAATTTAGTGAAATTTAATTTCTCCTGCATTCTTGAATAAGCTGAGTCAGTCAGTCTGTGTGTGTGTGTGTGTGTGTAGGTATGTGTATGTTTAAATTTTCAGAACAAACTGAATGTTTAGGGAATTCAAGAGTTGAGCATTCATTTTTTGCTTTCTCTCTGTTTCTTTAGCATGACAGTTTTACTGTTCGGTTCGTTCATATTTCCAAAGAAGCAGTTGCTCAATTGCCATATTATTCTCTTTAAATCACCAAATAAGATGGAAAATTTACCAGTTTGTTATACAAAACAGCATAGCTCCTACTCCTCAACTTGATGCACAATGGTAAATGTGTGGTCAAAGTAGTGATTCATAAGCTTACATTCTGAAGCTGGATAAATTTTCTGTTGAAAGGAACAATGTTGAGAAACTAAGTGGGAAGAAAGAAGGATAGAAAGGAAGAATAAAAGGAAGGAAGGAAGGGTGGAAAGAAGGCAGAAAACTCTCCAAGTTACCCAGTAAAACAGGAGTATGATGGTGATCTATGTGTTCCCTCCTGCCCGACAGCAGTCCTTCTCTACGTCGGAGGTGGAAGGACCTATTCAATCAGGAAGCGAAGAACCTGCCCCAAGACTTCAGTAGGGGTAGAAAAGCTTCTGGCTATTACCCTGGGGCCTGCCTGAGCCCTGGCAGTACCATTGGCAGCTCTGGCTCAGGCTCTTCCTTCCCCATCTCCCAAACAGTTGATATTGGCGTAGCAGAAATGGAACCATATCATTGTCTTTGGTCAGAGATTTCAGGGCTTTCATCTAGTTGGTTTCTTTGAGCTCTTGGGCCCCACAGGAATTCACAGCATGTGGAATCACTATCAGGAGCATGCTTGAACCTCCAAGTTTCTTTCTTGTACCAAATGTCTAGTCATGAGTTTTCTGGCTTCTCTGCAGATGAAGGGCTTTCTCCAAGCATATATCTATATAATATTCAGGAATTCTCAGATCTCTCCTCATTGGTGCAGTTGCTCTTCACAAAGGTCATGCCTAGGAAGGTCATCAGGAGACCAGCCTTTGGCAACCCCTGGTAGCACTCTAATTCCCATCACGGGTGAAATCCAGTGTGCTAACAAGGGCATCGCTTAGTTGGGTCAGAATCCTTCAAGTCAAGGGCAAAGACCAACACCATGCATTGGAGGCTCTCCAGAGGATCCCAGGAAAATGGTCCCTGTGCTTTTTGTCAACCTTTTTTCAGCATGTGTGCTCTCTGGGATGGGCTCTTTAATTTTATATATGAGCAAAAGGAACTGAATCAACTAAGCTGACTTCTTGGTTTAAGGGTCTCTGCGTGAGTTCTCTGTGGCAGATGGGGCTTATGAAGTGCTTCATATCATTTTCAGTTCTGCTACGTGACGCATCAGCGGTACTGTGGGTGGTGGTTGCGGGAATGTCAGAGGCCTGGAGATTGCTCTCTTTCCTAATGGCAGGCAACTTGTGGCAATACCCAGAAAAGAGGGGCGGAGGAAATGGATGATGCTTCTTGTCTTACTGCCGCGCCCTGACGTCCCTCCAGATCCTGAGTACCACCTCAGCCAAAGCTGAGTACAGCTGGCTGGTACCTCTCAGGTCTGAAAGCAGAGGCAAGGATGTAGTAGTGCTTATGCTCTGAGGTGTTTTGTTGTGTTTTGTTTAAACGTTTATTTATTTATTTGGAGAGAGAGAGCGAGAGAGCAGGGAAGGTGCAGAGAAAGGGAGATAGAATCCCAAGCAGGCTCTGCACTCTCAGTGCAGAGCCAGATGTGGGGCTCACCCCTACAAACCATGACCCCTGAGCCACAACCAAGAGTTGGGTGCTTAACCAACTGGGCCACCCAGGTGTCCCTATGCTCTGAGGTTTGTGGTCACTTTAGTCCTCCATCATGCAGATCCTCATATGTGATTACTGCTCCTTGACTACAACTCTCTACAAGCTCTGAGATTTTGCTCAAGTGGACCCTTTGTAAATAATAGGTAGGATCCCAGGCTAGAGATAAAGAACCTGCAACAAAACGCATAGTGCCCAGGACAGGTGACAGGCTGTGTACTAGTCCATTCGGGCTGCTATAATAATATACCAGACTGGGTAGCTTATAAACAACAGAAACTTTTCAGTTCTGAAGGGTGGGTGTCTAGGGTCAGGATGACAGTATGGTTGGCTTGGGGAAGGCTATCTTCTGGATTGCGGACTGCTGACTTCTCACTGCATCTTCACATGGTGAGGGATCTCTCTGGCGCCTTTTCACTGGAGCTCCTCCCTCGTGACCTAATCACATAGGTTTCAACGTAGGAATGTTGGAGGTGACACAAACATTCAGGCCATAGCAGGCTGTCAGAAAATTAACAGGGTTACCTGTCCCTTCTCTTCAGCCACCAGACTTGGTCTCTCTCCATATCCTCTGTCTAAAAAAAAACTTCCTTTATAAAGGAAAAGTGCCAAACCAGATGATTCTGTGAGCTCTTGATGCTTTGACATTGTTTAGTGTTGCAATGTCAAGCACAGTGGCTTTGTTTGACCCTCGATTATAGTAAGTTATATACAGAATACTAAGAAAATCTACCAACTATGTATGTGAGGGATTTTGTGTTCCTATATACATAGACATCATATCAAAAATTCCATGAAAAACTATTTAGTCTTACCATGTGATTCACTGTGATAATAACTATTCTGTTTTTCATCCATTCTTTATACTTTATTAAAATGATAATTAAAAATTTTGGTATTTAAAGAGTTCTCAGATGTTATTTTTTTAATGTTCATTTATTTTGGAGAGAGAGAGAGAGAGAGCACACAAAGTGGGAAGAGGCAGAGACAGAGGATCTGAAGCAGGCTCCATGCTGCCAGTGCAGAGCCCAATGTGGGGCTTGAACTCACAAACTGTGAGGTCATGACCTGAACTGAAGTTGGACTCCTGACCAACTGAGCCACCCAGGTGCTCCTAAAGAGTCTTCAGGTGTTTGTTATATTCTCTGGCGTCAGAGGGTCTCCAGTACCTGAACCCATGGTATGTACAGGCTGAGGTGCTGTCTCTGATTCCTTTAGTGTAGCAGTGGAAATTCAGTGTTCCAAGGCTCACTGGGAAGAGGAGAGAGCAGAACTTTAAAACCTTGTTTTTGAAATAGGAAATTTATTGTCAAATTGGTTTCCATACAACACCCAGTGATCATCCCAACAGGTGCCCTCCTCCATGCCCAGCACCCACTTTCCCCTCTCCCCTACCCCCTATCAACCCTCAGTTTATTCTCAGTTTTTAAGAGTCTCTTATGATTTGGCTCCCTCCCTCTCTAACTTTTTTCCCCCTTCTCCTCCCCCATGGTCTTCTGTTAAGTTTCTCGGGATCCACATAAGAGTGAAAACATATGGTATCTGTCTTTCTCTGTATGGCTTATTTCACTTAGCATCACACTCTCCAGTTCCATCCACGTTGCTACAAAGGCCAGATTTCATTCTTTCTCATTGCCACGTAGTATCCCATTGTGTATATACACCACAATTTCTTTATCCATTCATCAGTTGATGGGCATTTAGGCTCTTTCCATAATTTGGCTATTGTTGAGAGTGCTGCTATAAACATTGGGGTACAGGTGCCCCTATGCATCAGCACTCCTGTATCCCTTGGGTAAATTCCTAGCAGTGCTATTGCTGGGTCATAGGGTAGGTCTATTCGTAATTTTTGGAGGAACCTCCACACTGCTTTCCAAAGTGGCTGCACCAATTTGCATTCCCACCAACAGTGCAAGAGGGTTCCCGTTTCTCCACATCCTCGCCAGCATCTATAGTCTCCTGATGTGTTCATTTTGGCCACTCTGACTGGCGTGAGGTGGTATCTCAGTGTGGTTTTGATTTGTATTTCCCTGACGAGGAGTGACATCGAGAATCTTTTCATGTGCCTGTTGGCCATCTGGATGTCGTGTCTTCTGCCCATTTCTTCACTGGATTATTTGTTTTTTGGCTGTGGAGTTTGGTGAGTTCTTTATAGATTTTGGATACTCGCCCTTTGTCCAATATGTCATTTGCAAATATCTTCTCCCATTCTGTCGGTTGCCTTTTAGTTTTGTTGATTGTTTCCTTTGCTTTGCAGAAGACTTTTATCTTCATGAGGTCCCAATAGTTCATTTTTGCTTTAAAACCTTTTCTTGATCTGATCTTATCCTCTACCTTCTGTTGCAGGCTCAGAGCAAGCACAGCGTACGGCATGCCCCTCCGCCCCACCGTCAAGTGTTTTTGCACCTAACTTTAGATCCCTAAAGAAGGCATTGATCGCTTGTACTTCATCAAAAGTAAAACCTTTTGCTTTACAAGAGGCACTTAAAAACAGGTAACAGGGACACCTGCGGGGATTGGTCAGTTAAGCGTCTGACTCTTGATTTTGGCTCATGTCTTGATCTCACGGTTCATGTGTTCGAGCCTCGTATCAGGCTCTGTGCTGACAGTGTGGAGCCTGATTGGGATTCTCTCTCTCTCCTTGTCTCTTTGCTCCTCCCATGCTCTCTGTCTCTCTGAAAATAAATAAATAAACCTAATTAAAAAAAAATAAAGACAGGTAACAAAAACCATAAACAAGAAGATTTGCATATGTTTGCAAATCACCTGACAAAAGACTTGTACCCAGATGAAACAAGAAAGAATATGCCAAATGGCAATAATAAAAAAAGAGTCCAATTAGAAAATGTGTGTGGAACTTGAAAACATTTCACAAAAGAGGAACTGTGAATGGAAAATAGGCCCATGCTGATATGTTCACCCTGAGTGTCCATTAAGGAAATATGAATTCACGCAACACTGACCTGCAGCGACACGCCTACTATAACAGTGAAAGTAGAAACCCCCGAAAATACCAAGCAGTAGTGAGGATTACAACCAGTTGGATTGCTCGTCCATGGATGGTGAGAAAGTAAAATGATCCAGGGTCTCTACAAATCAATTTGTCAGTTTTTTTGTAGTCAAATACACGCTTACCGTACGATCAAGCAGACTTTTCCTAGGAATTTAAAGAAAAGAAATGCCAAAGCATCCCAGACAAATGTACATAGCAGCTTTATTTGTAGCTGCCCAGGATTTAAGATAACCCAACTATCCTTCAATTGGTCAATGTATAAAAGACTGAAGTACATCAATACAATGGAATCCTTAGCATTAAAAAGAGAACAAATGAATGATACATGAAACATCCTGAATGGATCTTGGGACTATTCTGCTGAGCAAAAAATGCGACCTGAATATGAAATCTTACATACTGTAAAATCCCATTTATGGAATCTTCTCAAAATGGCAAAACTGTAGTGATGGAGAATAGATCCATGGTTGTCAGGGTTTAAGGTCTTGGGAAAGGCAAGACTTCAAATGGAGAGTGTTGGAGACATTTTATATGGTGGGAGAGCAGTTCTGCATCCTGATTGTGGTAGTGGTTATATGAATCGATACACGCGAGTGGCAGGCACCTGGGTGGCTCAGTCACTTAAGCGTGCAATTTCAGTTCAGGTCATGATCTCATGGTTCGAGAGTTTGAGCACCGCATCGTGCTCTATGCTGATGGCTCAGAGCCTGGAGCCTGTTTCGGATTCTGTGTCTCCCTCTATGCCCCTCTCCTTCTTGCACTCTGTCTCTGTCTCTGTCTCTCTCAAAAATAAGCATTAAAAAAAATGAAAAATACATGTGGAAAAAAAACTTAGGGAACTCTCCTCCCCTGTCAAATAGGTGCATGTTAAAATTGGCAATCTGAATTAGATTACAATTTAGTTAATAATCTTGGGCAGCAATGTTATTTTCTCAGTCTTTTTTTAAGTAATCTCTGCACCTAACATGGGGCTCAAACTCACAACCCCAAGATCAAGAGTGGCACGAACTATTCACTGACCGGCTAGATGCCCCATTCAGGGCCTTGATAAATCACGACTCTATGTAAACTCATATATCAGGCTAAAGCTGGGGAAAAGGAACTTATGTATATATGTATGTATGTATGTATGTATTTAAGAGAGCGCAGGTAGGGGAGAGGAGCAGACAGAGACAGAATCCTAAGCAGGCTCTACTCTCAGCGTGGACCCTGACACAGGGCTCAATCCCATGACCCTGGGATCATGATCTGAGCTGAAATCAAGAGTCAGACACTTAACCAACTGAGCTACCCGGGTGCCCCGAGAACTCGGTTTGTACTATTTTTACAACTTCTTGGTGAGGCTAAAATGATTTTATCCAAAAGGTTTAAAGTACAAGGGCTGTAACTCACGGTACACTGACTGGTGTCCACCAGTGTCCAGTTCTCCCCTCACAGGACAACATTTACAGGCCTCAGTGCAATTAACTGGCCACCTGATGAGAATATGCTTGTGATGGAGCCACTGATTCAAAGCAAAATGCAGAGCCCCACAAAGGCAGCCAGATATGATAACATTGTGTGTGTTAACATAGAAAGAGAGGCAGGGAATCACCTCTGAGCTTCAAGAGGTGGGAAAGGTAAAAAATTAGAGTATCTGCTAAAGGCAGAATATACCAACTTCCAAAAAAAAAAAAAAAGAGGAGGGGGGACCCTGGGTGGCTCCGTCGGTTAAGCGACCGACCTGGGCTCAGGTCATGAACTCACTTTCGTGAGTTCAAGCCCCATGTCAGCCTCTGTGCTGACAGCTCAGAGCCCGGAGCCTTCTTCGGATTCTGTGTGTGTCTCTCTCTCTCTCTGCCCCTCCCCTGCTCGCACTCTGTGTCTCGCTCTCTCAAAAATAAATAAACAAAAATAGAGACAAACTTACCACCTGCACCTTTTCTGGAGCAGCACTCTTACTATGTTGGCTCTCGCCAGCCTGGGATGCCACATTCTTAGTCCCTCAAGAGATCTCTGCACTCAGCAGTGACACCTCAAACAGGGAAAGAGGGTTTACATTTTACAGTAGATCCTGTGAAGCCTGTGTGGATGCTTTAGAATCCGTTTTCTTAACTATCTACTTCATAAAGTCACGGCCATTACCGTAACACAGATGGGGTTTTACATCTCCTTTTTCCACAGCCACATAACCTTTTTCTGGGATGCATTTCCTCCTTCTGGACACAAGAAAGACGAAGCTAGTCGAAGTGCCCTCAGTTAGGAAACTGTAGGGCAGGAAAGATTGTGTCCCGTCAGGACACTTGTCAGGAAGAGCTCTCCCACAGGAGGAAGGATGGGGCCAACGTGGGAGGATACAGGCAAAAGAAAAGTGAAGGCAGGGGAGCCTAGGAGATGAGGAGAGTCTCCTCAAAAGCTCGGCAGAGTGGGAGGAATGTCACTTGGGAGACAGACTGGCTGGTAAGGTACACAGTCCGTGGGTTCCTCTGAGCCACCGAAGCCACCGGTGGGTGTGAGCCGTGCTTCTGGGGGAGAGCCGGGAGGCTTGCTGTACTCCCTGGGAGGAGGAGGCCAGAGCGGTGTACGTGTCCCTATGGGTCTCCTCCTCGTATGTTTAAGGAACCAAGGGAAATGGATCTCTCTCTTTTTCTGTTTCTCCTGCCTTCACTTTGGTATATTAAAAAGAGCTGTACCAGATAATGATTTGAATTATCGTTTTATGGGCCTTATAAATTACTAATAAATATTTTTTTATCTCCTTTTCACATCGGATATTAGAAAGGATAGGACCAAACCTAGGACCCAAACAAACAGGGGTACATAATGAACATTTTATGTACTGCCTCCTTGTTGAATTCAGCTTGGCATTTCTCATTAAAAAAATGTAGGGGTGCCTGGGTGGCTCATTTGGTTAGGTGTCTGATTCTTGATTTCACCTCGAGTCATGATCTCGCGATTTTGTGAGTTTGACAATTTATGTAAATTGTTACATCCTTAAATTGTTCCTGGGACTAATAGGACTGAATTATATTGATGAAGAAATCAAGCAGTGTTACAAAGGAAAATTAAAATGTGTAATAAAATGACATAGAAACATTTTTTTAGAGGAATACAGATGTAAAAGATGCAGTTTTAGACAGTAGAAGGATTGTCATACCTTGATGTTCAAATCAGAATAAAATGAAGATGAGTTAGGAACTTTGTGAGAGATGGGTTTTCAGGGACGTGGAATCTGAAAATCTAAAGTCAGTCTGAGAAATTGACAAAACAATATTGAACAGACGTTATTTTCGGTACGGCAAAAGTAAGGATTCTCCCCATGTTCAACAAGGACTATATAACACAGAAGTTACAAGGAGGGCAAAAATGACAGAACGTATGTTATAATCATGTAAAATAATAACTGCTATGTGATCCACTAGGGATGTGTAACTACTTAAAAGAAAGAAAGGGGTGGGTTGCCTGGGTGGCTTATTTGGTTAAGCATCCAATGCTTGATTTTGGCTAAGGTCATGATCTCACGGTTCGTGAGTTCGAGTCATGATTTCATGGTTTGTGAGTTCGAGCCATCACTGGGCTCTGCGCTGGCAGTGTGGAGCCTTCTTGGGATTCTCTCTCCCTTTCTCTCTTTCTCTGCCCCTCCCTGGCTCACACACACACACACACACACACACACACGCTCTGTCTCTCTCAAGATAAATAAATAAACTATTTATTTATTTATTTATTTATTTATTTATTTAATTTTTTTTTCAACGTTTTCTATTTATTTTTGGGACAGAGAGAGACAGAGCATGAACGGGGGAGGGACAGAGAGAGAGGGAGACACAGAATCGGAAACAGGCTCCAGGCTCTGAGCCATCAGCCCAGAGCCTGACGCGGGGCTCGAACTCACGGACCGCGAGGTCGTGACCTGGCTGAAGTCGGACGCTCAACCGACTGTGCCACCCAGGCGCCCCTAAACTTTTTTTTAATAGTGAGAATGGGGCAACATATTTAGTTCTGCAGCAAAGGCATACTAAAGAAACAAGATGATAATTTGGAAAGAGAGGGAAGAGTTTCATTTGCAATTATGAGAAGCTGGTTTAAATATATAATGGTATTGGGGAAAATACTGGTGTCTCTTCATTCTCTTTTACCGTTTTTGGAGAATACAGGCAAATTTTTAAAAAGAAAAAGTAAAATAGTATGAGAATTGCACAGTAAACTGATATTTATATGCCTCGTGTAATGGAAAATCTGCAGAATCACCTTTGGATCAAAAGCATGCCGTAAAACTTAGGAATTGATGAGTTCTGGGAAGAAAGCCATGGTTCAAAAGCTAGGAAATAAAACATGTTCACTGGAGAAGAGAGAATATAATTCTTTAATAAAGGAAAAGAAAATAACATGGAGCGCATAGTACAATGGGGAGAAACTTAGGCATAAAATAATATGAAATTATATCAATGTGAAAAAAATCATTAATGCCTTTGTTACCAGGACAATTTTTGAATGCAAACTTTGTAGCAGAAGAATGTCACAACCAGAGCAGGTATGTGGTGTGTAACTAACCACTCAGAAGGTGAGAACATTGAAAGTAGAGAAGAGTCAAGTAAGTCATGAATCTCACTTCTCTTTACATGGTGTTTACTTTGTGAAAGATACTCACATGTTAACTTAGGAAGCATCGTCTTAAATAATAGTCTGTGATGGAAAATATACTTTACTGACATTGTTCTCATGAAAGTCTCTAAGCAAAAAAGTAAGTACATTTTTCAGTTACTTCTTGGAATTGATGGCAGCACTGAAAATATTACGTGTTTTGAAATAGCACAATTTCTTTATATAAGCCTGGATAACAAAGATAGAAACACAACATGTGTAATACTGAAAGCAATCAATGTTATTTGTTGTTGCCCTGTTAGTTGTATACAGTCATTCCTGTAAATACTGAAAATAGTAACTGAATCCGATCATGTCCGGGACGATTTGTGTAAGATACATATATAATTTCTGCTCCTGAGATATAACTTAAAACTTTCTGGAGGGAGTCTGTTAAGTTGTTTGAATGGACATAGCCTAATACTTGGATTTTAACTTTTTTCCTGATTATTGAAAGGTTACATCAGAGAACGCGTGTTTAGTTTTGGTGTCGTGATGGTTAGATGTATGTTTCGGTTTACCTGGGCCATGGCGTGCCGTGGTCAAACATGATTCTGGGTGCTTTTGTGAGAGCATTGTGGGATGAGATTAACATTAAAATTTGTTGACTGAGTAAAGCAGATTGTCCTTCCTAATGAGGGTACTCCTCATAGAATCACTTGAAGGCCTGAATAGAACAAAGTATGAAAGAGAATTCCTCCTGCCTGATGTTTCTGAGATGGGGCATTGGTTTTTTCCCATCTTTAGACTCGAACTGAAATGTCAGCTCTTCCGGGGCTCCGTCTGGTGGTCTTTACACTGGAACTGCACCTTCTGCGACCCTGGGTCTCTGGCTTGTTGACTCCTCCTGCAGATCTTGGCACTTGCCGGCCTCCATAATCACGTGAGCCAATTACTTATAATAAAACCCGATAGATACATAGATGCATAGATAGATACACAGAGATGTATATACATACACACACACATACACACACTTCCTATTGGTTCAATTTCTCTGGAGAACCCTGACTAATGTCGGTATAGAAATCATATTTTGAATATTTAATAGTATTTTATAAACATAACGGAAATGCATGTGTGTTTTATCAGTGTTGGAAAATATGGAAGCCATAAATAATACAGTAATCATGTACCTTTCCACAGAAGGAGAGGAACATTTTTGTTATTTTGCCATGCATGTTTAATGTTTATACTCTACTAGTTATATGTATGTAAATGTGTCTCTATGAATACACACACACACACACACACACACACACACACACACACACGGGCGTGTGTTCCACAGTCTTTCTTTTCAAATTTTATTCTAATGTGTTTTATTTTTTTTTTTAATTTTTTTTAACGTTTATTTTTATTTTTGAGACAGAGAGAGACAGAGCATGAACGGTGGAGGGTCAGAGAGAGAGGGAGACACAGAATCCGAAGCAGGCTCCAGGCTCTGAGCTGTCAGCACAGAGCCCGACGCGGGGCTCAAACTCACGAACTGCGAGATCGTGACCGGAGCCGAAGTCGGACGCCCAACCGACTGAGCCACCCAAGTGCCCCTATTCTAGTGTGTTTTAAATGTTGTTGGCTTGGAGTTTGAAGGCACTTGTTTGTCACACAAATGTAGTTTTTAAATTTGGACTATACTACTTATGTTTTTGGAGAAGATGAAATACTAGGAGATGGATCTGGCCACCTGCCAGAAACAACCAAGAAAACAGGAAAAAGTGCCAAAATACATATGACAACCATTTTCAATACCATGGCCATCAGGCCAGGAAAGACAGTGACTCCCAAGAGATTGAAAAGAAAGAAGGTGAGCCTAGAATTGCGCCAGCTTGCTGCCTCAAGCCCATAGCGCACAGACCGGCAGTTCAAGTGAAAACCTGGCAGTTCAGGAGTTGAGAAGAAGAGACTGAGGGTGAGGGGAGAACCAGGAGGCTAGAGTTCACAGGACAAAGTACCAGAGTGCGAGAGCTACACAGAGAAAGAATTTCCGAGTCCACATGGGCTACTTCCTGCTCCCACAAGTCAGAAGGGAAAACTGTATCATGCCCAGGGCATCAGAGAGAGGACGTAGAGAGTTGTTTCTGTCATAAAGCAGGATTAGTCGTAGATTTATGTTGCTTTGGAAGTACCTAACCTTTAGAGCAAATATGGAAAAGATATGAGTGTTTCTAAGAAACTTACTTGAGTTACAGAATAAAGTTCTAGAATATGTAGGTATTGACAAAACAATATTCAGCACACTTGTGCTTGATAAGTGTGAACAAGGCCAAATTCACAATGTTTGGCATCCAGTCATAAAGTGCCAGGCATGCAAAAAAGCCGGGAATATGTCCACTAGTGAGAATAAAAACTAATCCCTCAACATTTATCCAGAAACTATATGGCTAATAGAAAGAGTAGACAGTGGGGCGCCTGGGTGGCTCAGTCGGTTAAGCGTCCGACTTCAGCTCAGGTCACGATCTCACGGTCCGTGAGTCTGTGAGTTCGAGCCCCGCGTCGGGCTCTGGGCTGATGGCTCACAGCCTGGAGCCTGCTTCCAATTCTGTGTCTCCCTCTCTCTCTGCCCCTCCCCCGTTCATGCTCTGTCTCTCTCTGTCTCAAAAATAAATAAACGTTAAAAAAAAAAAATTAAAAAAAAAGAAAGAGTAGACAGTGACATCAGAAGAGTCATAACTATATTCCATTTTTTCTGAGAAACAAGAGTACAAATACAACATGTTAAATAGAGACACGTAAGATAAAGAGAAACACAAATGAACTTTGTGGTACTGAGTGCAATGTCTGAGATAAAAACACACATTTTTGCATGAATGACAGAAGTAAAGATAAGTGTATGTTAAAATCACAGTATATTTTTATAGTACATCTACATATCTAAAGGAAATGAAAACATTAACTCAAAATGTTCTCTGGACTCCCACGTTCAATAACTGAGACATGGAAGCCACCTAAGTGTCCACTGACGGATGAATGGATGAATACAATGTAATATATGTAAAATATTATACACTCATAAAATAAAGGAAATCTTGTCGTTTGCAACAACACGGATAGTCCTTGAGGGCATTACACTATGTGAAATAATTCGGAGAAAGACAAATATCATATGATCTCACTTACATGTGAGAATCATTAAAGAAAACAACTCCACCACGAAAACGGTCCCAAATGAATACATACAGAGGACAGACTGGTGGTTGCAGAGGCCAGAAGTGGTGGTAAAGGTGTTCAAGAGGTACAAACTTCCAGTTAGAAAATAAATAGGGGCGCCTAGATGGCTCACTTGGGTAAGTGTCCATCTCTTGGTTTCAGCTTGGGTCGTGATCCCAGGGTCACGTGATGGAGCCCCACATCGGGTTCCACACTGAGCATGGAGCCTGCTTAAGATTCTCATTCTCTCTCTCCCTCTCTCCCCCTCCCCCTGTGCCCCTTCCCTACTCATGCCTGTGTATGCTCTCTCGGAAGAAAAAAAAAAAAAAAAGTCCTGGGAGGGCAAAAGGATCATACGATCATTTTTAGAATAGTAGCTGCTACAGGCTAATTTTATTCACCATGGAGGATGTTGCTGAATTTACTAGGCATGATGTAAAGCAGGCAATTGTGATTTCTCTGTATTGTTTGTATTATTTTGCTGCAAGAACCTATGCACTGTTATCTTAGTAATTGAGATATTTAAACAAGCCTAACAGAAATAGCAGCTGTGTGTTAAAGTAACTGCTAGCTGATGTGACAGACACACATGAAATCTGAATGGCTTAATGGAATGAAGGCTCCTTTCTGGATGTGGGTTGGAAGGGGCTTTGTACTATCACTTGACCCAGGGATTCAGGCTCCTTCCATCATCTAAATAGAGAATCTTAGCATTTGCCCTAGAGGGGAAGAACAGAGTATGGAGGTGGGATACTGTCTGTCAAATGTCTAGACCAGGCAGTGACAAAAAATGCTTCTAGTTACATCTCAGTGGCAAGCGTAGTCATGTGACCCTAAGTACAAGTGAACTGGGCAATGTAGCCTACCAGTGTGCCAAAGAGGAGGGCAAAACACCTATGGTTGAGTGGTTGTAGTCTCTCCCATAAGCTTACATAGTAGCTATCCTGTAAAGGAGCAGTTATTAGAATTTATTATGAGACCAATCCCCTCCATTCCTGGTGGAGTTTCTGGCGAGGCTAAATCTGCCTTAGAATTCACAGTACAAGATCACATCACGTTATCAAGAGGATCCTGTAAAGCTTCAGCAGGGAAGGACCACCCTCTCTCAAATGCTTCTTTCTGGACTAACCGTAAGTTCCGGATTCTCAATAGGAAAAGAATATTCTCTTTTCATTGACGTTTGGTCAAAACCTTAACTTGTGAGTCTGGGCAACCCTCAGCATGACTGAATGTGCCCAACACTTTACAAGTGCTGTTAGGCACAAGGGAAAACCAGGATATTCCTCTGGGGCAAGCACTGAGATAAGAGGCAGCAGAAGGAGGACAGATTATTTTAATCTGTGCTGTTCAGTCTACCAGGAAACCATTTTCCTCTCCTAGAAATACTCTGGGTTCTGACGAATTCTGCCATGGTAGGTGTTTGCTGCGTAGTGAAATCCATGGTCTTTCCTCATGCCCAAATTGCGAGGGTGGCTTTGGTTATTGACCACTTAGTTAAGCTCGCTCATCAGTGTATTTGTTCAGAGGCCAGTCTCAAATAACACACCATTAAAGATATACTGCATGTATCAGGATGCTTTCAAAAACCTTTTCTACCTGTAGGATCATATCCCCAAACCGGTAGCTGTGCGAAAGCAAACTCTACTCACGAGCCCACTTAGGGCCTGTTTTGAGAGTGTAGTGAAGAGACACAGGGGTTCTAAACTTCAGTGGCTAAAGTGATCTTTTACATGGATGTGTCTAAACCTGTCTATAATCACCTTTTGTATGACAGGCTCTGTGGCTATCATAGAGGTTCTGGGTTTGAT
The DNA here is from genome assembly GCF_016509475.1 of Prionailurus bengalensis. Taxonomy (NCBI): domain Eukaryota; kingdom Metazoa; phylum Chordata; class Mammalia; order Carnivora; family Felidae; genus Prionailurus; species Prionailurus bengalensis. Next base: position 22,219,581 of record NC_057361.1, on the reverse strand, counting down.
TGGGGTTTTTTTGGTTTGTTTATTTTTTTTAAATTTATTTTCGAGAGAGGGAGACAGAGCCTGAGTGGGGGAGGGTCAGAGAGAGAGGGAGACACAGAATCCAAAGCAGGCTCCAGGCTGTGATCTGTCAGCATAGGGCCCGGCGTGGGGCTCGAACTCACAGACTGCGAGATCATGACCTGAGCCGAAGCCGGACACTCAACCGACTGAGCCACCCAGGCGCCCAGAAGTTGGAATGTTGTAAGTCAGGAGGAAGGCAGGTGATTCTGGACCGGCTTTACGTTGGCCACAAGGAACGTCCTTTAGCGAAAAAGATGGCGAAGAACTGCCAGCAGGTCAGCTTCCAGAGTTGGACTGCAGGTCACGCTAGGAATGACCCAGGAGGACATTCTAATGTGGCAAAATGCTGGAACTGAACAAAAGCCTGCACCTTGGGCCGAGTCAGCTCTCAAGAAACCCTGGGGTGAGGGAGAGCAGCATCCTAGTAAATGAAGCCCACAGACAATCCCTATATTGTGGTTTATTCTCCTACTCACCTTCCTTCCTTAGGCCTGCTTCTGATGTTTGGCTACAAAGTCTTCTTATTGCCTGTGAGTCATTGTGGAATAAGAGAAGCCTAAGGGGGAGGCCCTGAGGGAGGAGTGGCACAGTATGGGCTCCAGAGAAATCAGACCTGGCTCTACTCCCTGTTCTGTCACTTCATCAGCCACCTGAACTTGAGAATATTTTGAGTTCTTCCTCTGTTAAGTGTGTTGGATAAGATCCAGCCTGCAGGACTGTTGGAACTGTCTGTAATGTGTGTGAAGCACTCAGTAAGTACAGTGATGGGCAAATATTGGGTCTCTTACAAATGACCATTATTACTCTGAACATTTTGGTTCCAGATGATACCACCCACTTCTTTGTAATATTTTTGTTTGCTTTGATCCAGCATATGTCAGAGATGATGCACTGTACGATAGAGAACACCAAAATAGCCAATAGTTGCCTGGCAGGAAAATTGTCCTGCTAGGCCCCTCTGCTGAATGGGGCCTCCCCTGTTAGGCCAAGCATTTCATGTCCGCGAGACCATCGATAGCTCTGTTAATTGCCAGCCTTATGAACTTGATATCTTGCAAGTTATTTATCTGTAAAAGGAGTCTGGCAAACCCTGACTTGTCGGAATGTTGGAATATACACAATATATTGTAAAGCACTTGGCATATTTATTGGGGAATACTGGATCTTTACTGATTGATAGTGATCATGTGATTATTTTGAAACCCCAAATTACCAAATCCCAAGTAATTTTTTAAAATTAATCCAGTAGATACTAGAAAATAAACACTGTTCTTCAACAAATATTCTTTATTAAGCTATGATATTCCAGGGCAGATATCTTTTAATACTAGAAAACCAAGACTAAAAACAACAAGGCAAACAAATAATTGAACACATTAAACATTTTAGAGTTTTTTTTTTCATGTACTTTGTGACCTCATCTATTTTCCTGTTGGATTCTTTCACATCTCCTTGAATCCTGTTCTGGTACCATGTCATCTTGTCTGGATATTGAACAAAATACTGAATATATTTGAATTCCTTTACAAATAGCAAAACTGAGACTTTAAAACCTTTTGAAATGCAAAAAAATGTGAGCCTAATGTTGGTCATACCTTCATATCTTGAAGCAAAGTAAACTTTATCTTAAAAGGAAAAACATTTGAAAAAACATTAAATATCTCGAGCTAATATGTATCTGTGTATTTAACTTTACCTAAAATATAATTATGTGAAGATCAAAAAGAAGATAGGTTTTGTTAAAACAAAGCCACTTAGACCCCCACTACTTAAAATGTTCAACTGAAGATTTCTTAACTGTTAGATCTACTTACTTCCTTCCAGCCCCCGGACTCTGCACTACCTGGAAGGTCAAGGGCCCCCTTCCGCCCCGAGCAGGAGGAGCAGCCGCCCCACCCGCCTCGCTAGATTCGGCGGCCGCGGCCCCCCCGGGCCCGGGACGGCTCCCCGGCTCCCGAAGGGCCCGCAGCCTCGCCAGCGGAGGCCACCGTGGCTGCGCCTGTGGAGCTCTCGCGCGCCGCCTCTTCCAGCAGGGCCTCCTGGTACAGCTGGGGGAAGCAGCTGGGCACCGTGTCGTTGATCTTGGCCAGCACCTGCAGCACCTCCATCTTGCTGGTGTGGGCGCGAGCCCTCGGGCCCCACAGGAACTCGTAGCGCTGAGGTTTGCTGCCCGGCACGTGGCGGTACTCCAGGTACTTCTGGCGCACCAGGTCTTGGGTGATGAACTTCCTGGGCTCCCCGAAGATCGGGTGCCTGCGGCCCGCGTACACGCCCAGCACGTTGAGGAACTCCCACACCTCCTCCTCGCTGGCGCGGTTGCCCTTCATGAAGATCACGCCCAGCAGCGCCATGACCAGGCCGCACTTGGGCGGCCCCTCGTCGCCGCCGTCGCCCTCCAGGCCCGGCTTGCTGACCAGCGCGTAGGCCCGGCCGCCGGCGTCGCCCTCCCGGAGCTCGAGGCCGAAGAGCAGCTGCAGGCGCTCCGAGGTGCGCCTGAGGATCTCGGCCCAGTGCGCCTCGTACTTCCTGCTGACGATCTTCAGCAGCGCGGCCCGCGTGATGGGCTCCTTGCTGGCGTGCTTCTCCAGCAGGAACCGCACCAGCATGTCGGCCTTGCGGCTGAGGGGGTCTTTGCGGGCGCCCGGGGCGGGGGGCGCGGCCGGGCCCTCGGCGCCCTGCTCACGTGGCGGGCTTGCGGCGCCTGCGCCGGGGGACCCGGGGGACCCGGGGGCCGCGGCACCCTGAGGCTGCTGGGCTGCACCCGCCCGGGGGGACCCCGGGGAAGCCTCCCCAAGGGGCTCCGCCGCCGCCGCCGCTGCCGCTGCTGCGGCGGCGGCGGCGGCGGCCTGAGCACCCCCCACACCCTGGCCCTCACCCTGGCCCTCGTGGCGTTTCTGGCGGGCGCGCAGCTTTTTCTTCTGGCGGTGCGGCATGACGACGCTGGGCCCGGCTGGCAGGCAGCGAGGACACCTGTAAGGGCGGGGGTGGGGGGCAGGAGTTGCCCTGAGAGCCTTCAGCGGGGAGAGTCCCCCTGGGCTTCGGCCAAGGCCGCCCCTGCAGGGTCCTCGAGGGCACCGCTGTGCGACCCCCCAGGGCTCCCGACGTCCCGGTCAGCCTGCCCCCCTGGCCCACCCCCCCCACCCCTCCCCCGGCTGAGCACCCTGTTGAGCCAAGTGGGGGGAGCCTTGGCCCCAGCCAGACAGCCCTCCCTGGGGGCCACTCGGGTGACAGCGGGGTTCCGAACTGACGCGGGAGAGCCCTGGGTCCCGGGTTTGGGGGCCCTCTCCGTCACATTCAGGCTCGGCACGGTTCTTGTGGGCCCGACCCAGGCCCCCACCCCCGTCTCCTGCTCTGAAGGCGACCCCGCCATCTTCCAGGGGACCCACGGGGCCGAAAGGAGGGAGCGCCTCGGCCCCCCATGGAGTCAGGGGGCACCTGGTGCTGAATGAACACTCGTGGCAGGCCTTCTCTGTCCTGGGTTCCTTGGGTGCTGGGAATGACGCAGAATCCCCACTTGGGCTCCGGGTAGGACCTGGGACCCTCCCTTCCACTGACTGCTGGCTGCAGCTTCGGGACACAGCTCCCCCCGGCCTCACACCTGGTATTTCTTAGACGTGGCGGGGCTGTCTCAGCCTGGCCTTCCTTTCTTGGCATTTGCAGGGTTGACACGAGCAGACAGGCCACGTTCCCTCTGGTCCCCGGGGCCCGGGCCCGGACCCTCCCCCCCCCCCCCCCCCCCCCGGCCAAGGTCAGGAGCGGGGACGCTGCGTCGCCCCTGTCGCGGAGTACGGAGTCCCCCCAGTCCTCACGAGGGTCCCCTCCTTCCCTCCACAGGGCCTGGGAGGGATGGCTCCCTGTGCTGAGCCGCGCCAGCGTCCAGCAGCCTGGGGCCGAGGCCTGCAATCCCTGACACCCGGCGGGGTAAGCCAAGGCACTTGGGATGAACGGCCATGACGGGGGTCTCCGAGTCCCCGGAGCAGGGGCGGAACGGGCCAGGGTCTGCGTGGGCCCCTCTTTTCAGGGGAGACGGGGCTGGGGGTGTCGGGGAAACGTCCCCGCGGTGGTCGAGCCAGGGCTGCTCTCACCTTGACCCCTGACGGGACGTGGGACCCCCTCCTCGTGTTCAGCCGAGGCAGCGGCTGTCCGACCAGGCCTCAGTGCCCAGCGCTGGGAGGAAGTTGCAAGGGCCACTTCCGGTCATGTGGGCCTGGCCCCCAGATCGACAGCGGAGGGGGCGGGCTCTGGGGTTGGCGTGGGGGGATGCGCAGGGGGGGCTGGGTTCCAGGGGGGCTGGAGTCCCTCCCGCAGGACTCGCACGCGGGCTTTGGCGGACTCTTAGCGGCTCCTGTGAACTCTCCCTCTGCTGTGCTGTGTCCGAGGGCCTCGGACCAAGCGTCTCGTTTCCCTCTAAGCACCCAGCAGTAGGAAATGTTTGGGGGGCTGAGCTTAGCAGCCATGGCTGGGGCTCCCCCGAGCTGACGATGGCCAGGTGTTGCCTTTGGGGGAGCCCGTGTTCCGTGTGGGAACTGCCTCAATCCTCTCTCGGTGTCTTTCCTTGAGTCCTTTTGGGTGCTGGTCGATGTCCCTCTTCTGCCTTTAGGTCGATGCCATCACTGCCTGTGACTCGGGATATGAAGTGCAGGTACACCTCTCCTGGCTACCGCTGCCAGAGGCCTTCCAGAGACGGCTGCGGGAGGACAGAGTCCTCTGTGGTCCCGTGTTGGAGGTTAGAGATGTTGCACCGAGTTCTTCACAGTCCCGGAGTTGCTCCCGTTTGTCACTGAAGCCTCTCACCCCCACCATGGTATTGAGAACCCCACAGAGAAAGTCAGTTGCTTCTTAGCCTCATAGCTCTGCCTGTGTCTTCTCCTGACTGACATCACTGCCATTTCTGAAAGCTTCTGGGATACAATTCTGGCCTGTGCATGATTACTATGATACTTGTATTCTATTTTAACACTTTTGGGGTTTTTACACGTTATTTTGTATGCATATATACATGCATACACACACACACACAATGTGATGTTTTCATAGATGCATACACTGAAATGGTGATCACAAATTGTTCCACATATCACGTTCCATAGCTACCATTTTTGCGTGTGTTGTGACAAATTCTGCCGTTTTCAATAACATGGATGAATCAGTAGGATATTACGGTAAGTGAAACTGGCCAGACACCAAAAGACAAATATTATAATGATTTCAATTATATTTGGATTCTAGAAAGGAAACAGATATATATAATTCATAGTAATAGAGAATGGTTGTTACCAGAGGCTGGGGTGGGTGACAGAAGAGGGGAGATCTGATAAAAGGGTACAGTCTTTCAGTTATGAGTAAGATCTAGAAACCTGTATAGCACAGTGAGTATAGTTAATAATTATTATTTACCTGGAATTTGCTAAAAGACTGTATCTCAAATGTTCTAATTTTATGTGTGCCTTATAGTGTATTCAGATGACCACAAAAATAAAGGCCCAGTCCTCACCAACAGAAGAGATTTCAGGTAGTTTTTAGGACAATCTCTGAACTCACTGACTCATACCACGTCAAGTAACCCAAACTTTGGTGCCGTCCTGACTTTACCCCATGGTCCTGGCACATGGGCTCTGGGGAGCTGCCTCAGGTTCATTCACTGAAGCAGCAGAAATTCACTATCCCGGGCACAGTGCAAAAATCAAGGCTACACTTCAAACCTTCCCTTCCCACCAAGTCTGTCTTCTACAAACCTGTCTGAACTTCAGAACCTCCTCCCACACAAGTACTAGTTCAGTACATACTCAGTACCCCTCAGGGGTTTCTCAGTATTGTTTTACTGTTATTGTTGATATTGTTTTGTTTATTCCTTTAGTTTTTCCAAGCGTTGATTTTGGGCACAGGAAATAGCAGCCCGAGATCAGTTTTCATCTTGGAAGCTACAGGTAAGGCACTAAATCCTTAAATAATTTAAGGAGAATTGATATCTTTCTGAAATTCTCTTCCCCTGAATAAACATATTTTACAGCTCTACGGGGACATTTTCTTTCTCTTACTCTATCAGTACATTTTTTAGTTGCCTCCATAAAGATCTTCTGCAGTGTTGTGAGGTTTCATCTTCGGTACATTTTAGATACTGTTGCTATTATAAATGGCTTATTGTCCATTACGTGTTCTAATTCGGTGTTGATTTTGTGTGACCAGGCTTCTGATTTTGCTATAGTGATTTTTTTACACACTAGCAATTTGATGATCCTTATATATTTGAATGTTGCATTTGCTTATTACTTTGGATATTTAAAAAAAGTTGTTTTAACATTTATTGATTTTTGAGAGAGAGACAGAGTGCAAGGTGGGGACGGGCTGAGAGAGAGGGAGACAGAATCTACAGCACCACGTGTCAGCACAGAGCCTGACGCAAGTCTCGAACTCACAAACCGGGAGATCATGACTTGAGCCGAAGTCAGATGCTTAACTGACTAAGCCACCCAGGCGCCCCACTTGGGATATTTTAGTTATAAGATGAGATTGGTACTATTATCTGTTTATTTTTATTATTCACATCTCATATTTATTTTAGTATTCTTGTGCATGGCTGTGTCATGCTATACATTCACATCCAAAATCATTCTTAGAAGTTTACTAACAGTTACTCCCATGAAATTGTGCCGAATTTTTATCAAAAGCTTTTTCTTTACCCCAGCACGTTGTCAGATGCTTTCCCTCCCACTAGAGTAGTGAATTCTGGTTCATTTTTTTGATGTTATACAATCTTTGCATCCTTTTGGCACATCTTCCTTCTTTATTGACCACTGTACTGCACGTATATGCCATGAAGTTGTTTATGTTACTCGTCTCTGGGAGTGAGCCGAGCTCAGGCACTCTTTGTTCAGCGTATCTGGATATGATCTTTGTATCAAGGAGAGCTAACGCCTTAGAGTGGGTGAGTCATTTCCCTTCTTTTTTTGTATGGTTTGGCAAAGTTCATATAAAAGTTTTACTCATTTCTCCTTCACCATTTGGTGTAAGAAGACTTCAAGTTTGGCTGGCTCAGGAACGTTTTGAGGATACCTTGCGTTTTAGCTAAGTTTTCTGTTTCTTTATGGACCTATTTAGTCATTTATGTTTCGCTGAAAAATATTCCATTTGTCTTGGATTTTTAAATTTTATGTCATGCTCTTCAAAGTAAAATCAGATTATCATTGAAATTCAAAAAACATGTACAACACAGTACAGAGAATAGTGAACCCAGTGTACCTGGCACTCAGCATCAACTATACTCTGTAGAAACAGGAAGATGCTTAATCAGATCTAACTTAGTTTATTAGTAACACTACTCCAGAGGGGACCCTGTGCACTTCCACGATGAGATACATGATGTCTGTGATCCCCTTCGTGGTGGTGTTGGCAATTAGGAGCATCACCCTCATTGATTAATCCATTAGGGGCTGCTGGACGTTAATTCTATCATTCCTTTGTTTCTGTTAGCTAAAAGAATTGTCTAGGTAGAATCTTTTCCTTTTGCACCGTTCATTATCCTGAAATAATGGTAGAAGTATTGATAGTGTTACTTGCAACCTGTACATCTCTTCTACATGTATACTTTGTAGAATTTGATGTAATATCCCTTGTTTCTGCTGCTTTATTTTGTAATTGACAAAACCTACAGAAGGTGTTACGGAAATATTTGCGAAGAACCAGCTTTCATCAGTTGGCTCTGCTGTCCTAATTTCATCATTTCTGCATTTCTCTTCATTATTTTCTACCTTTTAATTATCTGGGTGGAATATGCTGCTGTTTTTGTAACTCTTGAGTCATTTGGATGTTTTAAATATTTTTTTCTGATAAATATATTTAATTCTATCAAATCTAAGCACTATTTGGGCTATTTCCCCCAGGTACTACTGTAGAGCTTTAGGAGTAGTGCTTGAAAAATTTTAACGTCCAGTAAGTGTCTCCATTATAGTCCTAGAACTTTTTAGTGTGTGTGTGTGTGCACACACATATGTGCTAGACCTAAGGTTTTCCTAGGAAGGAAAGGATTTCACATGAAAAAAAAAATCAATATAATTGGTCATCTGTATTAGGGATTATCCAGAGGTTACAAAGGGAAAAGTACATTTATTGAAGGACCTTGGAGCTAGGAAGGTAATACAGTCACTGAAGGAGAAGCCCCCTGCGTTAGAGAGGAAGAAGACGAAAAATCCCGGGCACTTCCATCCCCCTGATCTCTCACCTCCATCTGTTGCCGGTCCTTGGCTTAACTGACCTGGCATCCAGGTGTCGCGTGAGCAGAGGAAATGGCAGTCGGACATGTTCCAGAAGAGAACACAGGGCTGCATACCTTGTGGACAGATGAGATGAGGAAAAGTCACATCTACATGGCTAGAGAGAGGTGTTTTATCAAATTTATCACTCATTCATGATAAAAGAACATATGTTATAGTAAAGGGTATCTGAAAACAACAGCTAAACTGTTATATCAGTAAAAGTATTGGTAAAAGGTCTTGAGTAAAAGATCAATATATAAACATAGATTTTATCTGTGCAGCGACAAGCAGTTTGACCATGAAATTAAGAAACTATAACTTATAAATTACTGTACCAAATACCTGGCACCTGATAGATGTATTTATATATAAAATACATGATAAAAATGAAACATATACAGCTGTTATATGGGAAATTAATGAAAATCTAAGTAAATAGAGGATTATCATGTTCATAGAGTACTCAATAGTAAACATGTTAATGCTCTCCCATATTTAATCTACAGTGTATATTAATACCCAGTCCCCCCCACCAAAAGAAACTATATAGATTTTTCTATACAAAACTTGACAACCTGATTCTTAACTTTACTTTCAAATGACCAAGTGCTCTTGATAAACATAGAAAAATATGAGGACTTACTCTGTTAGATATTGAGAATTATTTTAAAAACAACTGTAGTAATTGGGACACCTGGTGGCTCATTTGGTTAAGTGTCCAACTTCAGCTCAGGTCCTGAGCTCCTGGTTCGTGGGACAGAGCCCCAGTCAGGCTCTGTGCTGACAGTCCAGAACCTGGAGCCTGCTTCAGATTCTGTGTGTGTCTCCTTCTCTCTCTCTCTCTCTGTCCCTCCCAGAGTCTTGCAGTCTATCTCTGTCAGTCTGTCTCTGTCAAAAATAAGTAAACATTAAAACAACTGTAGTAATTAAAACTTTGTGCTGTATTTGCCACTATAAACAAATAGACCAATAGAGCTGAATAGTGTCCCACAACACCCACTTACACATACACTTCATATTATTAAAACTGTCATTGCAGAGGAGAGAAAGAACAGGTTTTTTACTGAGATACGACAGTGGAACATCTGGAAAGGCAAACTGAAAACTGACACAACTGGAACGCTTCCCTCATGCTGGACACAAAATGCAATTCTAAGGGGGCTTAAAAAGCTCCCACTCCATATATTGTAACCATCCCAGTGAGAAGTGCACAAAGATTTTGTATATTCTATCAACTAGAAAGGCACCAGCATGGGTCAAGTAGGACATTTGGAGGCAAAGAGATGAAAAGACTTGGGGACAGCAGGCCCTTGAGTAACAGAAAGACTGGGGAAGGTGTGAGCTAGAGAGGACGAGAAGAAATGGCAGCTCTTTGAGCCCTCTTGTGTCCTGCTTATTTGGCCTGGATGCCATTCCGGGCCTTCATTTTCAGAGAGTAGTACTCCGGTACTTAGCACTGGCTCAGAAGAAGACTCCCTGGGTCAGTGCTCCGTTCATTCCACCTCCCTCTATGCTAGTCCCGACCAACCTGTCAATCTTGGGACCTTCAGAAAGCCTAACCTGGACAGCGTTCAAGACAGTAGTGACCAGGGGTACAGCACTGATGACACACTGAAGAGAACTAAGACGTTGTTAGGAACTTAGATGGGAGCAGTGTCCTACCTCCTTCTGCACCAGAATGAGGACTCCTGCTATGGGGGGGAGGGGGGGAATTGGGAGCCTGGGATTCTCCCCCCTCCTTTTTTGTAACACTCTTTTGAGTGTGGTCGTCATACAATGTTCCATTAAATTCAGGTGTACATTTTAGTGAATTGACAAGCTTATAGATGATGCTGTGCTCTCCACAAGTATAGCAACCGTCTATCCCATGACATCACTATTACAGTATCAATGACTAGATTCCATATGCTGTGCCTTTTATTCCTATGATTTATTTGTTCCACAACTGGAATCCCTTATTTCCCCTTTACCCATCCCCCACCTCCTCCCCTCTGGCAACCATCCGTTCTATTTATAGGTGTGATTCTGCTTTTTATATGATCATTGGTATTTGAATTTTTTTTTAAGATTCTACTTATGAGTGGAATCATATGGTATTCGTCTTAGTCTGAGTTTTTTTCACTTAGCATAATACTCTCTAGGTCCATCTGTGTTGTCTCAAATGACATCCTTTTTTTTAAAAGAAAATGTTTATTTATTTGAGACAGAGAAAGAGAGAGAGCATGAGCAGGGGAGAGGGAGAGAGAGAATCCCAAGCAGGTTCTGTGCTGTCAGTGCAGAGCTCCTCGAGGGGCTTGATCTCATGAACCATGAGATCGTGACCTGAGCTGAAATCAAGAGTCAGATGCTTAACCGACTGAGCCACCCAGGTGTCCCTCATCCTTTTTATGAATAAGCATATTACAGTGTGTGTGTGCATGCGCACCCCGTATTTTCCTTATTTATTTGTCTAATGATGAACACTTAGGTTGCTTCCTTATCTTCACTGTTGTAAATAATACAATAAGCAGGGGCTGCATATATCGTCTTGAATTAGTATTTTTGTCTTCTTTGGGTAAATCCACAGTTGCTGTACCCTTTTGCATTCCCACCGACAGCACATGATGGTTACTTTTTCCCCACATCCTCCCCAACACTTATGATTTCAGCCATTTAACAGGTGTGAGGTGATCCCTTGCTGTGGTTTTGATTTGCATTTCCCTACTGATTAGTGATGGTGAGCATCTTTTGAGGTGTCTGTAGACCATCTGGATGTCTTCTTTGGTAAAATGTCTATTGAGGTCTTTTCGGGCCTCTCCCCATTCGTTTGCCCATGTGGAGTTATCCTGCAGATTCTATTTATCAGGGGCGGCCTCACACAGAGAGCCATACCGGGGTTTACGGTACTTAGGGTACAAGGAGGAGATCGGTCTCCTTGTTGTCATCAGGGCTAGTCTGAGCCGAGGGAAGTCAGGAAGCAGCAAATGATGGTGATTCCACGGTGATGGCGGGCAGACAGCTGTGGATATGTTCACCGTGAGTGTCGCCTCCTCTAGCAAGTGTACTCCCACCAGTCGGGGCAGGTTGTGCCCCGGACGTGTGTAAATGGGGACTTTCCACCGTCTAACTGGTATTTGGAATTGTAGTGAGAAAGACAGTCTATCCTTCAGTGTGCAAAGAGTCACCCAGAAACAAGTCTACAGGGTCTGAGGTTAAGGGGAAGTGGAGGAGGAGGACGCTGTGTGGGTTATCTCATTGACACACTCAGGATGGTAGGCAGCTCTCAGCCCAGAACAAGGCCCGCCTTCACCTTTGCTCTCCATTCTTCTTTCCAGGTACCTCCAACGTCCACAGAGCAAACGGTTCCCACTTACTTACTCAAATGTTTCACGAACCAGTTTTTCCTGCCAGCAGGTAACCCCTTCAGGCTTAGAACCTGGGGATACAAGGGGTGAAGAAAGACCCAAAGAAAGAGTTAATATCTAGGTAAATATGGTTGACTCTTCTTGTGTTCATTTTCTACTCTTGCTGCGTAACAAACCATCACCAATGTAGCTGGATAAACGCAAATTTATTATCTCACAGTTTCTCTGTGTAAGACGTCCAGCTAAAAATCAACTGTGCTCCCCGTGGTAAAGTATCACCTGACTGCATCAAAGGTGTCATTGGAGCCGTGTTCTCATCTGAAGACCAAACTAGAGATGAATCCAAGCTCACTCACTTTGTTGGCATTCGTGCTAAAAAGTTTTTGTGGTTACATCATTCTTGTTGTTGTTGCTGGCTCTTGGTTGGAGGCCGGCCTGCAATTTCGTGACATGTGGCCCATTCCACACCGGCCCTCTCCACAGGTACTTTACAGCATGACAGGGTTTTTCTTCAGGGCCACCAGCATAGCAAGAACATTTCTGCTGGCAAAATGGAGTCTTATATAATATCCAGTCAGAGGCATCCCATTCCCCCTTTGATAAACATAAGGGTGAATAAAAATTTAAAATAGGAAAAAAGTACCAATATCGAATCATGTTGTACACCTGAAACTGATAAAATATTTGTCAATTATACCTCAATTAAAAAAAATAAAATTTCATTCTTTCTGGTACAAGAAGCCTGGTACAAGAAGCTCCATCAGTTGAGCATCTGATTCTTGATTTTGGCTCAGGTCGTGATCACAGGGTCCTGGGATCGAGCCACCTGCCGGGCTCCATGGTGAGCATGGAGCCTGCTTAAGATGTTCTCTCTCTCCCTCTCGCTCACATGTGCTCTCTCTCTCTGAAAAATCAAACAAAAAACTTGTAAATTCTTTTTCTGCTTCATTGAGATCTTTGTAACTCTTAAAAGCTGAATATGCTTCTTGCCAATTTACAGCCCAGGAATTTATTCTTAAGTAAGTGGGAGTCAGTCCCTTGAAACGTAAACATTAAGACAGCACCCCTATCTCCCAGTCTCCCTGAGATTTTTAACTTCAGCACCTGTCTTCTGTCATAAAGAAATGAGTTTTTTCTTCCATTTGGATAAAGGCATTTAGCTAACAAAGATACTCTCCCCCACCCCCAAATTACCAGGTGAATTTAGGATGAACTAGGTGTAGTAAATGGTGCCGTAAAGTCCTCTTACTTGAGGAATAGTTACTGTTATCTTAAGATCACGGATATAATGGGTTATATCTGTTTGGCTGCATAAAAGGGTGAGATCTCTTTCTGTCTCAGCAATCTCTTTAGCATTGTGATGGGTATCACATTCTGGTTCAGTGTTTATTAAATAATAAAACTGTTTTCTCTCTTTCCTATGTTTTGTGGAGAGGCCTTTCTGAGTTGGCAGGAGATTTTGTTTTTCATTAACTACCGCCACAGATTTGGAAATGAGGATAAGACTTCTGGAAGTTCCTAAATTGAGTGAATGCACAGAAGTTCTGTGGACCCACAAGACTCAAGTAAGAGACCTTCACTCATAAAGTCTTCCTTCTAGCTCTCTGCTCTTTTGGAATACTTGTCAGAGAAACCAACCTCTCTGAATTCAAGATTTTATTATTAAAAAAGCATGATAATGTGGGCTCTAAACTCCCAGGATCACCATTAGCTTTGATTATGGAAAATAAGAGAAGCTGGGAATGTTGCCTTTGGTTGTCTTTAACATGTAATCTGTCACATAAGGAATGGTGTACCTGTAAGAGTCTCCTCTTGCAGTGGCCCGAGGGCACGTCTTTTAATTTGTATAAATTAATGTATTTGCAGAGATTCTCAAAAGGTCCTCATCTCAACCAAATGAGTTATTGGTATGTATGGAATTCATATCATTCTTACAGCAAAGTTAAATATGAGTTGAATAGCCAGAAGGAAAAATTGGAAACCATGGAAGAGGAAATGAGAATGAAAGGGACTTTTTCTCTCACAGAACCCTCCTCCCTTTCTCAGCTACCCCCCTCCCTGCTCCCCTGCTTTTCTTTATCCTTCCCTACATCAAATCAAGTCCTGGAAGGAAAGAGGCCGTGATCTTTTACACGTGTGGTGGTTCCCTTTGTTAGTGGTTAGTGGATTTCCCTGCACAAGGGGACTAAGGCCTAACTTTATTATGCTAATAACAAAGAACAGCAGGTATGCTAATTAATCACCTGCTGTGTTTGAGGACACAGGTTCTTGTACCTTATGCGCCCTAGCCTGGGTCCACTTTTACATCTTAGTCAAGATTCTGCCTACACAATTCCCATGTCATCCATACACCAGGTAAACAGGAAGGCATTGACGATTAACATTATGGAGTCATTGAGAACTTGAATATAAGACCATGCCCTCATGTGAAGGCACCAGGATCAAGAGTAGTTGAACTAGTCACTTGGAACAAAGCAAATAAAAAAAAAGGTGTTAAGCTGGGGCACCTGGCTGGCTCAGTTGGTTGAGCCTCCGACTCTTGCTGTTGCCTCAGGTTATGATCTTGTGGTTCATGAGATCAAGCCCTGCACTGGGCTTTGCACAAGCCTGCTTAGGATTCTCTCAAAATGAATAAATAAACTTAAAAAAAAAAGGTGTTAGGCTGATAAATGTCAATATGCGAAAGTTAACCAAAAGACCATATGATTTCCATTTTTCTTCAATATGAGAAAAACCAGCCCTTCCTATTGGGATCAGCAGTTTTTTGTTTGTTTGTTTGTTTTTGTTTTTTGAAGGGAGGGTAGTCATTTAATGGCTATGAGAAGCATGAGAGCTGGGCTGCAATCTGAGGTAAGAGGCAGGCTGTGGACTGTAAGGCCCACACGACCTGGTGTACCTGACCTGAGAGGTGGGGCCTCAGGGCCCACCCAGCAGGTACTGGTCTCTAAAAAATCGATTACTTATGAATAGAGGCATCGGAGGACAGAGCAGATGTCACCCCATTCATCTTGGGGTGCAAATCCTCTCCGGCCCCAATATATACAGATAAACCAATGCTGTCTGGTATTCAGAAGGCTTGTCCTTGAGGCTTAAAAACAGAGTCATGTACAGTAAAAACTGGAAGTTCGAACTGTGCCCTTTGACAGGAATCTCTCTTTTTTTGAGAGAGAGGTGCACATTTGCATGTGAGTGAGCAGGGAAAGATCAGAGGGAGATAGAATCTCAAGCAGGCTCCCCACCCAGGGCCAAGCAGAAACAGGGCTGGATCTCACACCCAGAGATCATGACCTGTGCAGACGTCAAGTCAGATGCTTAAGTGACTGAGCCACCCAGGGGGCCCTGACAAGTGTCTCTTAATAAGATTTTGATACTAGATAATGGCCATGGGTGTCTATTTCCCGTGTGGGAAAAATTCTTTGGAGCTGTTATTGAAGGGCCTAAGCCCTCATGTAGATGTTACTTCTGTGACTAAGGGAAACTCAGGAGAAATACAACTCTTAGTTAAAAATTTAGATCACGAGGCTCTAGAGTTAAGCTCCCCTTAGGCTTGGATTGGGTAATATTTTATAAGGAATTACTAAATACTACTCAGATAGTTAATTATTTGAGAGCTTAAACAATAAAGCATCACAACAGTTTGTAAAATTAATGTGTGATGAAGAAGTTTCACACGTTGATAATCAAGAATATGCTTTGACTATTAACTATTAGTATGATATATTTAAAGTTTTTCCCCCAAGGCAAATAATGCACTGAATTTATCCTACCTTATTCTTATAATTGCATCGCTTTATAATTTACTAACGACTTGTTGGCTATATA
This sequence comes from Prionailurus bengalensis, assembly GCF_016509475.1. NCBI lineage: Eukaryota > Metazoa > Chordata > Mammalia > Carnivora > Felidae > Prionailurus > Prionailurus bengalensis. Next base: position 22,204,103 of record NC_057361.1, on the reverse strand, counting down.
GATGGCTGCAATTCGCCCAGAGAAAGGTAGAAATGGCAATGAGATGATTTCTAAAACTGTACTTCTACTGGTTTTCAGTAACAAAGGGGGGTATTATCAGGATAAGTAAATTAAAAAGTAAAAAGTTTTATTCTTTTTGTGTCAAAAGGGAATGAGACTTCCCCTGCCTTTTTTTTTTTTTTTTAAGTTTATTTATTTTCACAGAGCAGGGGAGGGGCAGGAGATCCGAAGCAGCCTCTGTGCTGACAGCAGAGAGACGGATGTGGGGCTCAAACTCAGGAACCATGACATCATGACCAAGCCAAAACCGAGAGTCAGACGTTTAAGCAAAGGAGCCACCCAGGCGCCCCTGACACACCTCTTTTTAAATAGCACTTACTGTAGCCTTTAGAAGAAAAAGGTTTTCTATTTACACTTTTTCTAAAGAAGCTTCTTACCAATTTTACATCCCAGAAAAGTACATTTAGGAAGAAATATGTGTGACCAATGGAGACATCAAGTCCTCTTACTTGGGGATTAGTTATCTTTTCTCTTAAGAACGTGTGTATAATGGGTTGTATCTGCGTGGCAATACAGAAGAGTAAGATTTCTTTTTGGCTTTGTCTGCTTGCCTGGGATGTACATCCTAGTCTGGCTTACTACTTATTCATTAATAAAACTTTGTTCTTTCCCACATGATAATGTTGAATGTTACCTGAGCCCTCTGATCCGGGAAAACAGTCAAATTGAGGCAGTTCGCACGTTCTTTGTGTTCCAGGAAACCGCTTGCTTCAAAGATCCATCCTCCATATCACTTAGGTAAGACTCAGGGCGCTCCTTTGTTTACCTCTGACAAGGCCAGACACAGATCCTCAAAAGTCCCGTTCTTGGCCTCATAAATAGTTAGCTCAAGTGCTTGTCGACACTGATCCCATTGAAACAAAATGCTTATTAGCCCAACATTGGTTAAGCTTCTCTTCCCCTCCATGCCCACCCTCACCAGAGCCAGCTACAACCCTTCTTGTGAACAGGCTGGCCTCAGAGTAAAATATTCTCTGATCTTCCATCCATTCACACCACCCTCTGTCCTGCTTCCCTGTACCCAGTTCTCTCTAGCTTTGTGCACTCCTCTCTCCAAAAGGAAAACTCTTTTTGCCTAACTATTGCTTGACATTCTCCCTACTGTAGTTCCCTTTCCTCCTTTGCATTAATTCTTTATGAAGAAGTCCAATTGGCTTTTATTTTATATATATTTTGTGGAGACAAATTTTTGAGTCCGCATAATAGTGTGTTTCTAATTATTTACCCAACACTTATAATGTGATATAATCATGGGGATGACATCTGATCGCCTTTGTCATAAGGGGATTGTGTCTGCCACAGTCCACCCTGTGGGGCCCAATATCTCATGTCCCTACTTTATGCAAAACCTGCCCAAGATCCCAAAATGTCTTATCCCGTTACATCAGCTCGAAATCCAAGTCTCATCATCTAAATCTCTAAGTGTAGCTGTAGATGAAGAGGCTGTTGGGAGGAAGTTTATTAAGCAGAGTCAAACCCTATTTGTGGACCTAGGAAGCAAGGAGACAGGTCATCCGTCCTGACACATCAATGTGCACTGGCAGGATCGGAGACACTCTTGTTCAGAAATAAGCAAATGGGAGGTACAAGAGGCAGTGGACAGTAGCACTTCTGAAATACCATTGAGTAAATATTGTCAGTTCCTTATTAGATTTCAAAGCCTATGGATCATTTCCCTGGCTGTCACCTCCATCTTGTGGGTTCTTGCATCCACCCTTGGAGCTAAGTAATCTCTATGCCCAACATGGGGCTCTAACTCACAACCGTGAGATCCAAAGTCACATACTCTATCACCTGAACCAGCCAGGTGCCCCTTATCTTTCCTTTTTTTATGGAAGATAGCATGTATTTGCAGTTGAGAATATAAAACAATTACTTCACTCACCGTGATCAAATGCATGAGACAAGTACTTATAGCACCTACCTTGCTTCTTCCCCCAATGGAAACTTTCTTTCTAGTTTATCCGGAATTCAAGAGTAACTGGTGGGGGGGGGGGGGCGGGTGCCTGAGTAGCTCAGTCAGTTAAGCATTTGACTTTTGATTTTGGTTCAGGTCATGATCTCATGGTCGTGGGATGGAGCCCTACGTTGGGCTCTGCACTGAGAGTGGAGCCTGCTTATGATTCTCTCTGTCCCTATCTCTCTCTCTCAAAGTAAACAAACATTTAAAAACATTTTTAAAACAGAGTATGAAGAGCCATTCTACATTTTATTCTTTAAATCTCTCCACGCTGAGCCACACAATCTGAGGGTCTCCCACAGCCTGACCTCACCTACCACATAGCTAAGGTTGAAACATCCCTTCCACTGAAAAACTGGTTTCCCAAATGTCCAGAAGGACACTTAGCTGCTCTCACCTGGAATTGAATCTCTTCCATCCTTTTTACACTACCCTGACACAGCTTCCAACTGCTCTTAGACACAAAATCCATAGCGACCCAAGAATACCTACGTGTCTTCCAAAGAGCACATGTTCAGTGACTGTTTAGAGAATAAATGAGCCAATGAACATGTTAACTAATTCAAGTTTTAATTTCTCCTACTTTCTTAGATAAAGCTAAGCCAACTCACATATGCATCTTTTAATTTTACAGAGCGATGGACTGCAAGTATTAGGAAGCCATGAGTCAGCGATCTTTCAAGCAGAACAAATTTCCAGAGAAACACCTACTCAATGCAGGCAATATCCTGTTTGAGATCCTAAAATAAGGGGGAAGAGTTCCCAAGTTTCTTTTGAAATTACCGATCTCCTACTCTTAAACCCGACACACAGCAATGAGAGTTCTGGCCCAAGATGGCAACACAGAGAGGCTCTGAACTCACCTTCTCCTTGGAGACACCTAATCTACACCTATTTATAGAACAGTTCCTTCCTAGGCAGAACTAAGAGTTGACTGAACATCTTCTGCATAACAAAAGACCACATAGAGAATGGCAAGAGAGAAGAAGAGAGGTAGTGTATTGTTTGTGTGCTGAGAGGGACACTGTAGTGTTGGTGGGGAGGGAAGGGGAGGGAAAACACGAAACTATAGTATAATGTAGTATGTCTGTGTGGAGAAGGGAAGGGAGACCGTAATGTGTGTGCATAGAGAAGGGAAGGCAGGAGATGCCGTACGTGTGGTGGGGGAGGGTGGTAAAGAAAGTTCGTGTATAGGATGTATGTTGGGGGCAATAAGCGACAGTATAATGTGTGTATACGTGGAAAGAAGGGCCGGGAGCAGACAATGTAGTATGTAAGTGTGGAGGGGGAAAGAGAAGGGATAGTGGAGTGGGGGGGAGCAGAGAAAGAAGGAAAGGGATACTGTGGTGTCTTGTGTGTATATAGGAAAGGAGAGAAGCGAATAAATAGGGTAGTGTGTGGTTTGGGGAAGGAATAGTGTATGTATGTGTGGTTAAGGAAAAGGGAACAGAATGGATGGGGGAGCGTGTGTATGTGTCTGTAGGAAAGGGATAGCATAGTGGTACGTGTATGAAGAAGGAGAATCGCAGGGAAGGGACAATGTAAATGTGTGTGCAAAGGAAAGGAGGGGCGTGGAATGCGCAATTTAGTGGGGGGGGGCAGGGATAGTGCAGTTTGGGTGAGGGAAAATGGAAAAATACATTGTAGCGTGTGTGTGCAGAGAAGGGAAGGAGTAGTGGGGAGTGTGTGTTGTGCGGACGAAGGGAGGAAAGGAAAGCTAGAGTATAGTGTCTGTGTAGAAAACAGAAGGTGACACATGAGAGGGAAGGGATAGCACAGTCTCGTGTATGTGGGGAAGGGAAAAATGGGAAGAGAGTAGTTCGTGTGGAGAAGGGAAGGGAGAAGAACAGCGTAGTGTGTATGTGTGGGTGGATGTGGAGAAAAGGTGGGAAGGGAAGACAAGTTCGAATATGTGTGTAGGAAAAAAGGAACATAAAGCGAACGGAGGGGATAATGTAGTGCGTGGAGGTGGGAACGGATAGTGTAGTGTGGAAAGGAAGGGACTGGGTAGTGTGCGGGGGAGAAGGAGGGAGGAGTAAAACACGTACATGGAGGATAGTGTGGTGTGGGGAGGGGAGGGGAGGGGAAGGGAGAGAACAGAGTAGTGTGGGTGAGAGGGAATGGAAGGGGAACTGGGAAAGGACAGTGCCCTTGTGTGTTAGGATGAGGGGTGGGAGGGTAGGGTGTGCATCTTGAAGGGAAGGAGACAGGAAGTGGAGTGGGTAGAGAAGGGAAAGGAAGGGATTCTTTGTGCCCTCGTCCACACACGCACACTAGAACTCTTCCAGGGGAGGAAAGGAAAGGGAGAGGATAGTGTTGTCTGTGCATGTAGAAAAAAAGAAGGGAAGAGAATAGAGGGAATGGGCCACAGTAGCTTGTGGGGAGAAGGGAAAATGAGAAGAGGCCATGTAGTGTTTGGGGGGGGGGTTGTGTGGAGAAGGGAAAGGGCAGTGCGTTGTGTGTGTGCAGGAAGAGAAGGAAAGGGAGTGTGGATATCCACTGTGTGTGGATAAAGGGTAGGAAGACTATAGTTGTGTGGAGGGGGGAGGAGGGAGGGATAAAGCACAAAGAGAAGGAAAGGAACGACAGGGCTAGGGTGTATGTGGCAAAGCAGGGAAGGGAAGAGAAGGAAATGTGTAGTGTAGGTGGTGACAGGAAAAGGAGGATGGGAACGGATACTGTAGCTCGTGTGTGGACGGTGGGAAAGAGGGGAAAGTGCAGTGTGTGGACACGAGGGAAGGCAAGGGAAAGGAGAGAGGCGGGAGGGGATATTGCAGCACACGATATCGCACGCACACGGAAGGAAGGGGCAGGGAGAAGATGGAGAGCAGAGCCCTGTGCGTGTGTGGACACAGAAGGGAAAGGGTAGTGTGGTGTGGTGTGCTGCTAGAGAAGGGAAGGGGTGTGTGTGGGGAAGGGAACCCCGAGACGGCGGTGTTCAACCACAAACTACAAAAACTGAAGAAACCACTTTGGAAAGCCTCATGATATTGATATGGGAAGGAACAGTGGACATTGTAAGTGGCCTTCCTCAAACCTCCAGGACTTGACTCTTTCCCGTCTCCACATGGGCTCTCGGGCCCCACAGGAGCTCGGGGCATGGTGGGTCTCTAGCCGGCACCTGGCGGTACCCCAGGTACTTTTGCGGCACCAAATCTCTGGTAGTGAGCTTCCTGGGCTCCCAAAGAAATGCCTCCTCCCAGCCTACGCCCCCATTACATTCAGGAATTCTAGATCTGCTCCTCAGTGGGGTAGTAGTTGCCCTTCATGAAGCTCACAGCCAGGCGAGTCATCTGGAGACCAGGCTCAGGCAACTGCTGCCACCATGGAACCTCCCACCCGTAGTGACATCTAGTTTGCTGACAGGGCCATAGAAGTGCTCGACAGAATACACTTCTCTGAAGTAGGCAAAAGCCTAGCTCCATGTGTGCAGAAACAGCCCACAAGGTCACCAGGAAGCGGTCCTTGTATTATTTTCATCGTGTCTGACTTGGTAATGCCCACTGGCTTTGCATTTGAGCCAAAGGAACCACACCGACAGAGCTACCGTCTTGGTTTTAAAGTCTCACCGCGACGGCACACACAAGTATCTACCAATTCTGTGTGTTAGTGAGAATGCATGCATCTGTATATATACACCATCTCACGAGTTTGCTGAGAAAGTACTAGCCTTACTAAGTGTGATTTACATGGAAATAATAATAAAGGGCCGTACTGACCTCTAAGGAGGTTTCAGATGTGCGTACATAACCCCGTGGATACTGATACCAGTGGTCTCTGGCGCTCTCTCACCTTCACACAATGAAGCAGTCGGAACTGGTTATCCCCGGACACACTGGGAAGATAGAGGGGCAGAACTTTAAAAATTTTTTGCTCTGTTGATGTTGTCATATGCATTTATTGCAGGCTACAGAACCGAACATCTTTAAGACGCACAGCTCACCTCCACCGCATAGTGGGGGAAAATATTTGCAAATCACCTATGTGATCAAATATTTGCATCTTCCTGCACACACCTCCCCCCGCCTCCCAAATATAGGTCTCTATATTTAACAGTAAGAAACAATCTAATTAGAAATTAGGTGTATTTGTGAGTTCGAGCCCTGCTTTGGGCTCTGCACTGACAGCAGAGCCTCCTTGGGATTCTCTTTCCATCTCTCTCCTCCCCTCCCCTGTGCTTGCTCTCTCTCTCTCAAGATGAATAAATGAACTTAAGAAAGAAAACGGGCCTAAGGCTTAAACACACCATTCACCAAAGAGAATATATGGATTGTAAACAAGGAGATGAAAAAACACATATCATTATCCATTGGTAGAATGTAATTTTAAGCCACGATGCCATACTACTACATACCCACTTGAATAGGTAAAATAGAAATTACTGAAAATCTCAAGTGCTGATGAGGATATGGAACAGTTACCTAGATTTGTCACTCATTGATGGTGAGAAAGTAAAATGGTCTAGGATCTCTGGAAATCGATTTACTAGTTTCTTAAAAAGTTAAACATATACTGGGGCACCTGGGTGGCTCAGTCGGTTAATCATCCAACTTCAGCTGAGGCCATGATCTCATGGCTTGTGAGTTTGAGTCCCACATAGAGCTCTGTGCTGACAGCTCAGAGCCTGGAGTCTGCTTCGGATTCTGTGCTCTCTCTCTCTCTCTCAAAAATATAATGGTCATTAAAGAAAAAAATTAAACATATACTTACTGTATGACAGAACAAGTCCTTTCTGAAAATTTACCCTAGAGAAATAAAAATAAATGTTCACACAAGACACCAAACACAAATGAACATAACAACTGTATTTGTAATAGCCCCAACTACAGAGAACTCCAGTTTCCTTCAGTGGCTAAAGGGATAAACTGTTGTACTGGGAATCCCATTCAGCAAGCAAAAGGGATATAGTATTTCTCCTCTCCACTTGGGTATCTTTCAAGTACATTATGCCAACTGAAAAAGCTCATTTCATAACATTATGTAGTTTTTAATTCCATTTGTCTAACACTTTCAAAAAAATGATACTAACATAGACTAGGTCAGCGGTTGCCAAGGATTATAAAGAAGGAACATTAAAAAACAGAACTACCCTATTGTCCAATAATCAGCCTACTGGATATTTACCCCCAAAATGTAAATATACTAAATCAAAGGGATACATGCACCCCGATGTTTACTGCAGCATTATTTACAATAGCCAAACTATGGAAGCAGCAGTCCATCGACTGATAAGTGGATAAAGAAGATGTGGGGCACACACACAGGAACATTATTCAGCCATAAAAAGGAATTAAATCCTGCGTCTCTAATGACACAGACGGAGCTAGAGTATCATGCTAAGTGAAATAAGTCAGAGAAAGACAAATACCATATGATCTCACTCATGTAGAATTTAGAAACAAAACAAATGAGCACAGGAAAAAAAGAGACAAACCAAGAAATAGCCTCTTAACCATAGAGAACACACATGGTTACCAGAGGGGAGGTGGGTGGGGGGATGGCCGAAATAGAGGATGGGGATTAAAGAGTACACTTATCATGATGAAAAAATATAAACAAAATACACCCCAAAAGAAGGAACATAGGGAGTTTCTCTGGGTTTCTTAGGAATTTCTGTGTCTGTATTCTGGTAGGATTCATACAGATTTATACAAGTGAAAAAAGTGTCTTTAGTTATATACCACACCAAAGAAAACAAAACCTAACAAAAAGGAGCGATTGCCTGTTTGAGTCTGGTGAAATCCGGATTTGACGGCAGTTAACTACTACTCTATCAATGTAAATTTATGAATTGTGGTAAATGAACTATCACAATGTAAACAGTTTTGTTCGACTGAACTTTGCTGTAAGAGCCATAGGAACTCCCTTTATGTAAGCCTTACATTATTTCAAAAGAAAAGCTTTGAAACAGGGAGGCTGTAACTTCTACAATTATTCGTGACCACCAGTGTCCAGTTTTCTGTCCTCAAGGGACACAATTTCTGGGGTCGATTGCAGTTGGTTGGGCCAACTGATAATAATATGCTTCTGACAGATGCAGTGACTGAAAATAAAATGCAGAGCTCTATAAAGACTGTGGATATGAGACTTCCTTATGCAAATGTGGAAGGAGAGGCAAGGAATAACGTGTGTTACAATTGGTGGAAAAAGATGAAGCAGCAGTCACAAATAAAAGGGAAAAAACTGTTAACAGGAGAATATACAACATCTATTAAATTTCTAATACAGGCAAGTAAACCTAATTTCTCGTCCCCTTCACTGTACATTACTCTCAGTTGCCACTTAGGCTAGATATGCAACTTAGAAACACAAATCCTCCCCATGCTACACCAGTGGGTAGTGATTTACACTGTGCTACAGATCGTGTGATAACCTGGGGACGGCTAGCATCGAATTTTTTTTTCAAGTACATCAACTCTAGGTTATTACAACCATAAAGACAGAGCTCCGGATTCCACATATCCCTGTCATCCATGGTCAATTTAATAAACCGTGCCAATGTGACAGATTCTCCATCCGCCCTACTCACGTCTGCATTCTGAGTCAACCTCTTACCCTAAGAGATACCTGGTGGCGATAGAGGCTGCCGAATACAGCCGTGGGGCATCTGGCCTCTGGTGTGCCAGGACCTCAGGAACCACGGAGGACACTCGGAGGACATGGAGATGGAGATACCTCCTGGAGCATCTTTTCCAGACGTGTCCACACTCAGCCCTTTATCTGTAGGATCACGGAGGCAAATGGCCTAAGAACACCTCCCCTCAATCTCCACCTCCTTGTAGTGGGAGGCGCCTTCCTCTGCCCACTGGTACTCCTGGCCTGTTTCAACTGTCAGCACTTACCAAACCTGCCCACTCATACTGCCCCAAACTCAGTGGACAGGGCGCTGCAGACCGGGAGAGACACCCGTCTCCTGCAGCACCGGCAAGGATGCAGTGAACCACCACAGTAGCCAAGAGATGGAGTCCTCCCGGTATCCAGCATGTGCAGCATCACTGGGTGATATTCTGCCTGACTTTGGGCCAGGAGACTTCAGAGGCAGGGTGGGGTGTCTGGCATGCCTTTAGTCCTTTCATGCAGTAGACCTGCCCATCGAGACCACCTCACAACTTCAGCTGGTGGTGGCATTTCAGAGACTTGCCAAACCTGTTAACGGAAGTTCTTGGACCCTCTAGCCAGATTTCCCACCTCCACTCCTTACGGTTCTTTGTGCACTTTCAGCTCCACTCCAGATCCAAAATGCTGACCTCCAGCCTGCCCTGGGCTCTCCAAATGAGATTTTACCCATGGTCTCTGTCTCATGGACTCAGGCAATTGCTAGGACCTCTGACCTTGACTAGCTAAGAGTGTCCTGCCTGGCTCCACTGCTCAGCAGCTGATCATTCTGTCAAGTTCTTGCTTTTCAAAGTAAAGGAGGAATGTTTTACTGGTATTTCAAAATATAAAGTATGCCTAGAAAAATCTAGGCACTCAAGACATTAATGCAGAAATCCCAGTCTGTATTAATTAAATTTTATATTCAACCCGTTTGGAAAAAAGGAAGTAGAACAATCATGAGACACTATCTTTTATCCCAAAGTTTGACCAAAACTTCAAAGTACGATGAAGTAAAATGCCTCTGAGGACGTAAGGCATTCACACACATTAACTGGCCAGACTATGAAGTGGTATGGCATTTTTGGAACAGAAGTTCAACATTACCTATAAAAACTCCCAATCTTTACACTCACCTGCTTTAATCAAGCTTGTACTTTGCTACATCTTTCCTACGAGAAAGCATGCACACTTGCCAAAGGTTTCACATTCAAAGATGTTGATTTCAGTCCTGTTAATCATAGCAACGAATGAAACAATTATATGTCCGTGAGGAAACAATTTATATGGCCATTAGGAGGAGAATGGTTAAATTAATTATTGCACGAACATAAGTAGGATGATCCTTACCTGTTCTTTCTTTTTGGGGGAGGGCTTGGAACATGAGGATTTGAGTTCCCATGATTAATGTCTTTGTATAATCAAGAGTTGCAATGCCTTGATTGCTCCTATATTCTTCCCGACGATCTCTCCTTTAAGAGGCCAAAAAGTCTAAGAAAAGATTCTCAACATCACTAATTATGAGGGCAATTCAAATCAAAACCACAATGAAATATCACCTCATACCAGTTAGGATGCTTATTTAAAAAAAAAACAAAAACGTAAGTGTTGGCAAGAATGTGGCGAAATTGGACCCTTGCGCACTGTTGATAGGAATGTAAAATGGCAAGCCGCTATAGAAAACAGCATGAAACTCCCTCAAAAAATTAAAACTAGAACTATCAAGTGATCCTGGGTATAGAGACTCAATAGCCAAGTTATGGAAATAAACTAAATGTCCATTGAAGAGAAATGGATAAAGAAAATATGATAAATATATATATTTTAATAAATATATATACATGCATCACAGAGTTGATGAAATAAAGGAACATTAACATTTACCAAGGTCAAAATGACTCGGCAAAATCTTGAAGCATGAGCTCTATTTCTGGTCAGAACACTATACATCTGCTTCACTTAAACAATGAAAAGAACATTCCAAACATAAAGAAAAAAAAAAAAAAACCTCCCTGGTTCCCACAAGATTAAATTCACACAGCCTTGCACGTACTGAAAACATAGGTAAAGTCTCTTTCTATAATGTCCTTTGTCATGATGATGTGTAAGTATGGAAAACAAAACAACACAACACAAAACAAAACAAAACATATAACCCTGCACCAAATGTTCCTTCCCTGGAATGATCTCTTCTTCATGAAGATTGTGTATCTGGGGCAGCTGCCCAAACTGGGGCTCGAATAAAAAACTCTGTTCCTTTAAAACTTAAAAAAGAAAAAAAAAAGGTTTGTTCATTTTGCATCAACACAGTAGTGTCTTATTCTGCTTTAAAGGGCAAATCCTGGGGCACCTGGGTGGCTCAGCTGGTTAAGCATCTGACTCTTTATTTCAGCTCAGATCATGATCTCATGGTTTGGTCTGTAAGATGGAGCCCCAGGTAGGGCTCTGAGCCAACAGCACAGAGCCTGCTTAGGATTCTCTCCGTCCCTCTCTTTCTGCCCCTCCCCTGTTCGCTCACGTGCTCTCTCCAGCTCTCGCTCGTTCTCTCTCTTGCTCAGAATACATAAACAAACATTTTAACAAGTAAAAAAAAAAAATAAAATAAAGGGGAAATCCTGCCATTTGCAACAACATAGGTAAACCTGAAGGACATTATGCTAAGTGAAATAAGCCAGCCACAGAAGGACAAATACTGCATGGTTCCACTTACACGAGGTACCTAAAATCATCATACTTATAGAATCAGAAAATAGAACTGTGGTTACCAGGGACCAAGAGAAAGGGTTAAGGGGGAGTTTTTCTATTGATACAAAGTTTCAGATACGCAGGCTGAATTAGTTCTAAAGATCTGTTGTAGATCTAAAGATCTACAGCAAACATTGTACCTACAGTTAATAATACTGTATTATGCACTTAAAATTTTGAGACATTTCATGTGAAGCGCTTTTAGAAAAACAACCAAAGGGACACAAGGAACCTTTTGGAGGTGACATGTCTATTACCTTGATCATGATGATGATTTCACAGATGTATACATATGTCCAACCTCATCAAACTGTACATTTTAAGTATGAGCTGGTTTTTGTATAGTATATCCTAATAAACCTATCTTATTAGTTTTTTAATGTTTATTTATGAGAGAGAGAGAGACAGACAGAGCACAAGCTGGGGAGGGGCAGAGAGAGAGGAAGACACTGAATTCGAAGCAGGATCCAGACTCTGAGCTGTCAGCACAGAGCCTGATGTGGGGCTCGAACCTACGAACCATGAGATCATGACCTGAGCCAAAGTCGGACGCTTAACCAACTGAGCCACCCAGGCGACCCCCAATAAACCTACTTTAAAAGAAAAAAGAATTGGAGACAGTCATGAAAAGAGGGTGATGGATCTGTATCTGCTGTCATGGAAATATCTTGCATTCATTTTATTAAGTCAAAGTCAAGAGGCAAAACAACATGTACACTGTTAATTGCAAATCTTAAAAATTCAATGTATTTTTATAGCACATCTACATATGAAAAAGTCTCAGATGAGCTTTAACCTGACACGCATCAGATTGTTAACTGTGAATGCCTCTGAAGAGGGGACTGAATTTTGAGGAGAGGATATTGTAATTTATCTGTATCGTCAAAATTTTTTACAAGAATGTACTATTGTCTTTGTTATTAAAATATTTAAATATACCGAACCACGAAGATAGTAGCTGTGCATTAATCAGATAAAGTGACTGATAGGTGATAAAACAGCAAACCTGCCAGGGCTTAAAACAACAAAAGTTTGGGAACGGCTCAGTCAGAAGCGACTTTGGCTCAGGTCATGATCTCACATTTCAGTTCGTGAGTTCCAGCCCCGCATTGTGCTCTCTGCTGTCGGCACAGAGCCGGCTTCAGATATTCTGTCCCCCCACTCGCTGACTCTCCCCAGCTTGTGTGCGCACTCTCTCTCAAAAATAAACATAAATAAACAAACAAACAAACAAACAAATAAATAAATAAAATTAGGGGCGCCTGGGCAACTCAGTCGATTGAGCATCTGACCAGCTCAGGTCATGATTTCGCGGTTCATGAGTTTGAGCCCTGCGGCAGGCTCTGTGCTGACAGCTCTGAGCCTGGAGTCTGCTTCGGATTCTGTGTCTCCCCCTCTCTCTGCCCCTCTCTTCTCCTGCTCATGCTGTCTCTCGCTCTCTCAAAAATAAACATTAATTTTTTTAAATTAATAAAAATTAAAAATCATAGCAACAACAAAAGTTTGTTTCTCATACACATAAACTCTGACGTGAGTTGGCAGGTGTCCAGGCTGCTCCCATGATTCCACTTCTCAACAAGGGTCTCAAGGTTGGCTGCTAAATGAAACAGAAAGCATGGATGAGACACACTGGCTCTCAAATACCTTGGCCTGGAGGTGACAAATACTGTTTCTGGTCCTATTTCAGTGGCAGCAGTAGTCACATGACTCTCCCTAAGTGAGGATGCAGTCTCCCTGTCAGCCCAGGAAGAAGAGTGAGACATGGTGTCCAGGAGCACTTGCAGCCTTTCCCATAAACTGTAACTTAGTAGGTGCTCAACAAAGAGATAAAGAGCAATTATCAAAATTTGTTGTGAAAACAACCCTCCCCTTGGAGTTTCTAAGGAGGCCAGTTTGCCTCGCAATTCTGCAAATTTTTCCAATCCTGCTATGTGGCACGTTCTTTGAAACACTGGATCACATTTAATTTTCAAAAGGATCCCGTAATATCGCAGTAAGGAAGGCTCACCTTTTGCACTCAATAGCACCTTTCTGAACTCACCTTTTAAATGAATTCTAGAATCTCCGTAGGATGAGAATGTTCTATTTCTATTGAAGCACGGTCAAAACTTTCACTTGTGAGTCTGGGCAACCCTCAGCGTGACTGAACATGCAGGACACTTTTACGGATGCCATGAGGCACAAAGACAACCCAGCATTTGCCTCTGGGGCAAGTACTGAGATAAGAGGCAGCAGAAAGAGGGCCAATTATTTTAGCCTTTGCTGTTGAAAGTTAGTGTGTCTGTCAAGAAACCATTTTTTTCTCCTGCTAGAAGAACTCTAGGTTCTGAGGAATTCAGCGTCAGTAGATGTTTGCTGCAGAGTGATTTCCATGCTTAAAAAATTACAAGGGAAGCTTTGATTACTGACCATCTAAGTAAGCTCAGTCATTGGTTTATGTGTTCAGTGACCAGCAAAATAACACACTCCTGCAAAATCCTACTGACAATATCTGTGTCCTTTATACCGACCTCCCCCCCCCCATCTAACTTCATTTAAATCCCAAGAACCCATATTTTCTTTGTATTTTCTTACAAAATAGGACTCTAGTGACCAGCTCATTTGGGACATACTTTGATACTGTTGTAGGGATGGGTGGCGGTGCTGTAGTAATCAAGTATATAAACTTCACGGTCTATGGTTCCACTGAGGGACAGGACCTCCCAGGTACACCTGCAGAGAGGTGGAAGGCTCTAAGGTGGAGGGCAGGTGATTCGGGACTGTCTGTATCACAGGAAGCTGGGTGCACCCTAGAGCAGACACAGTGAAGAGCTGGTCAGCAAAAGAGGTTCCAATTAGGACAGCAGGACACACTGGGGAATAGTCAGGGGACAGATGTTGTAAGGCTGGAAAGGGCTGGGACAAGAGGCGACTCAGTAAACGAGGCCCACAAACACCCCAACTGTGCTTTATTCTCATATTCACCGTCCTTCACGAGGACTGCTTTTAGCACTTAGGCCAGTGTCCTGGTTTTTAATTACCTGTGATACATCTTGGAGTAGTGAGAAGAATAGAACAAGAAGGGACGGAAGGTTGCCTCAAGCTGGAGGAATCCAAAAGTATGGGCTCCAAATAAAATTGACCAGGGATCTAGTCCCGGCTCTGCCGGTATCGGCCATGTGAACTGGAGAAAATGACAAGTTCTTTAACTGCAAAGTATGCCTGATAAGCTCTATCTCCTAGGACTGTTGGACTAAATGTAATGCTTAGGAAGCGCTTGGCAGAGTAATTGGAAAACAGGAGGTCTTCAATGAATGGTAATCATCATGGGATTCGATTTTTTTTAACTGCAGACAATACCACCGTCCCCCTGGGGAGATTTATTTATTTCAATGTTTATTTATTTTTGAGAGAGAGAGAGAAAGAGGAGGCAGGAGAAGGGCAGGAAGCGAGGGAGACAGAGGATCCCAAGCAGGCTCTGCACTGTTATCACAGAGCGCAATGTGGGGCTTGAACTCACAAAACTGTGAGATAGAGACCTGAGCTGAGGTCGGGCGCTTAACCAAATGAGCCACCCAGGCACCCCTATTTTATTTATTTTTATTTTTATTTTTATTTTTATTTTTATTTTTATTTTTATGAGGTTTTTAAATTCAGGAGTTATCAAAGAATATGCAGCTTTCTCAGACAAATGACACCAAATTCATCCATAATGCTGCTTAGCAAGTACAACTAAAGAAAATTTTTCCCAGGTTCAGGATGTGTTACTTAACTTGGGTGTGGAAGAGTCTCCCCAGCCAGATGCGACTTAGATGTCCTAGAATGTGTCAAGGACCAACGCCTTCGCTCCCAGGGGCCTTTACATCCAAACCACCCCTATTTTCATTCATTACACCAGCACCAAAAATCTAATCCTCCCTTAGAATTGGCAAAATCACACTCCTGATAATCCAATTAAAAGGCCATTTAAATGCGTTTGGACCTGGTTCCCCACCCAGTTCAGAGCAAAGACAGACAACATAGTAAGTTCTCAACATCCCACCTCAGAGTAATACCACCCTTATTAGACATTCCCTGGAGATGCTGTGCCTGAGACAATGAGATTGTGCCGTGTGTCCAACTGCCCGTGAGGAAGAACACCGGCTACCTTCCATTTCTGCCCATGAAGGAGGTCTTCCTCCGGGACACTGATGATACCAAAGTAACTCAACAGCAGCTTTGCATTCCTGGGTTTTGTCCTTCAACACCGAGAAACCATCTGTCTGGCTGGCCCCCGCTCACTCGCCCCACAGCCTCCCGTGGCCCACCAGGCAGCTTAAATTAACAGCCTGGCCCACCAAGGAACTTGTAGTTTCCTAAAGCCCCAAACTGCCTTTCCTCGGGGAATGTGTGTCTTACTGCTCTTAGCTAGACACCCTCCCCATCCCACCTCTCCCAACCCCTCCCTGCCTCTTAACCTCTTTACTCATTCTTAGTGGTCCTTTAGGTCTTAGAGGGTCTTTCACCATCCTCCATATGCGATTACTGTTCCTGGACTGTCACATTCTAAAGACAGGAGTGTTGTATTTATATCCCAGCTTCCCCATTTCTAGCACTGTGACTTTCAAAGAGCAGACGCTTAATTAGTATTTGGAAAATAAATGAGCCAGCAAGCATGAATTCTAGTGTTTCAACTTTTTATTTCTCCTACATTCTTTAATAAGCAAATCCAAGCACGCCATCTTGTATTCTTCCAGAACAAGAGACTAAAATGTATACGGAAAACCAAGAACAAATGGCTTTCACTTCTATCCTCTCCATTTTTTGATCTTAGTAATTTTACTGCTAAAGTGTTTTGCATTTCCAAGGAAATGCTTGTGACAATACCATCTTTTACCGTTCTTTTTTGGTAAGCATGAAAGGTTTCCCAATGTGTTTTACTAAATAATAAAACTCCTTCCCTGAAGCCTATTAAACCGCAACAAATATGCAACCAAAATCATTAATTTAGATTTGAAAATAATGTAAACTTTCTATTAAAGAAATAACACTTGAAATAAAAAGAAAAAAAAGAGTGAAAGAAAGAGGAAAAGAAAGAAAAAAAAATAAAGGACGCTTAAGTTTACCATATAGAACAAGAACACCAAGATGATATTCACTGTGTTCCTTCCAGACCTACCCTGGCCACTGCCATCCACTATTTAGAACGTTGACTGCTTTTTTCCACAAAGAAAACGAACTGCTTCAAACTTGAACATATGAAATACAACCTAAAAAAAAAGAAGGTGACATTCCAAGTTACCAATACACAACAGGAACACAGATGATACACACTTCTCCGGCCCCACCCTGCCCCTCCACTGTTAGAATGGTGACATACCTTTTGGACCAGCCTGAGACTTCACTTTGTGTGGGATGAGCTGGAGGCCATGGCCCTGGCACGTGCACTGGCCATGGCAGTGATACGAGCCCTGGCTGCCGCTCGGGCTCGGGCTCGCTCTTCCTCATCTCTCAAAGCCTCCTCATACCAGGCTGGGAAAGCACTGGGGACCGTATCGTGAACTTTGGCTAGAAACTCCAGGATTCTCATCTTGCTGGTCTCGGCGTGGGCTCTGGGGCCCCACAGGAACTCATAGCGCGGAGGGTCGCTGTTGGGCACCTGCCGGTACTCCAGGTACTTGAGCTGCACCAAATCTTCCGTGATGATCTTCTTTGGCTCCCCATAGATGAAGTGCTTCTTATCCGAATATACGCCCATCAGATTCAGGACTTCCCAGACCTCCTCCTCCCGGGCGCAGTTGCCTTTCATGAAGATTACCCCCAGCACGATCATCAGGATGCCGGTCTTGGGCATGTTCTCTTCTTCATGCATCGTGCCATCGACGCTGAGGTCTAGTTTGCTGAGGAGGGCGTAGCAGTGCCGGATGGGATCCACTTCCTTCACATCAATACCAAAGGCCAGCTCCATGTGCTCAGAGGCTCTCTTGAGGATCTCATTGAAATGACACTTGTACTTTTTGATGACATACTTTAGCATGTCTGCCCTCGTAACTGGCTCTTTCTTTTGATACTTCTGCAGCAGGAACTGTACCAACAACACCACCTTCTTGTTTAATGGATCTCTGCGTGAGAACTCAGTGCCCTTAGAGGATTGTTGGCTTCCCTCATCTTGGCTTTTGGCACCTTCATCTGAATTGGTGCATGAAACAGCTGCACCAGCACTGGCGGGAGAGGAGCTCCCCTTGGCTGCCTGAGGACTGCTGGATGTCGCAGCGGCAGACAAATTCTGAGCTCTATCCCCAGAGAGAGGGCAGGCAGGGGAGGGGGACTCTCCTGCTACTATGGCTGCTGCGCCTGCTGGTGCTTCTGCAGTAGCCTCAGGGCCCTCCAGACCCTGGGTCTCACCACGGGCCTGGCGGCGTCTCTCACGGGCACGGAGCTTACTCTTCTGACCTCTAGGCATGGTGATAGCAGGTGGGAGTGCAAGCAGTTCGGCTAATGAAGAGGTCACCCTAGAATATGGAGGAAGAGATGGAGTGCATTGGTAGGGATATTCTACCTGCTCTCCGAGGTAAGCCGCCTCCGCTTACTGTTTTGTGGGTACTGTTTTAGGAACCGACAAAACACGGGCGGGCAGGACTCTGGATCTCCACTCTTCCTCGGGGGCTTGTAACCTCAGTTCTAATTCAGAATACTAAACTTGGCTCCTGACTGGTCCTTTGAAACCTCCCTCTGCGGCCCCTTCAAGGATAGTCCTCCCATCCCAACCGTTCCCAACGTGAAAGTAAGAGGGCATTAGTCCTAACAGCTTGTGCCACGAGTTGGTGGCAGTGGGGGTGGGGCATACCAGAGGAGAACGGGGCCCTCTCTGGGGCACCTAGGGTCTGAAAGGAGTGCAACCCTTCAGTTCCAACAAGTTACTCACCTCAACACCTGCCAGATCGGGGGCCTCCTCCCTCGGCCACGCGTGAGACCACACCACTCAGACTAGACCTCAAGTTCCACAGCAGCGGGATGTAGCGGAAGTCAGGGTGAGCACTTCCGGCCACACCCACATGGGCTCCCTAGCATAAAAGCCCGGGTAGGTTTCTGGGTTGGGGGCCTTCCCTGAGTTCTGGTGTCAAGGGAATTATGCTGAACTCAGACACGGGTCTTTCCTGACTTCTGACAGGGAGAGGCCGGGACTTCTCCCTCTGGTGAATTTAGTAAGCGCACCTCAGACCAAGCCTTTCATTTCCATCAGAAACCCCCAGTAGCAAGTAAGGCAGGAGCAGAGCCTAGCAGTTGTCACAGGGACCTTCCTAGAATGACAGCGGGGGGGGGGGGGGGGGGGTGGTGTGGGGAGGAGGTAGAGGGTGGGTTGAAGGGGGGTGTGGAGGAGGTTGTGTGAGGGGAACCTCTTTGTTGTCCCTTCTTTTCTGGTAGGTTCTCCCCTCATTCCTCACTGTCATACCTTGATTCCTTGTTGGTGCTTCGATACCTCTCTTCTGCTAACTGGAGCCCAGCAGAAATCTATAAGGCAGAAATCTGTAAAGCAGAAATCTGTAAATAAGAACTGACATCTGTAGGGTATTCTGTTCACCATAAATAAGCATGGTATATTGCTCTATTTGAGACTTCTTTTACCGAAGTCTGTTAATAATTTTTTTTATATTTGCTTCCATAAAGATCATGTATATATTTCCTAGTTCTTTTTTTTTTAGGTATATTTTGGATATTGCTACTCTTTTGAATGGTATATTTTCCATTACATAACCTGTTATTTATTTTGTGTGGCTAGACTTTTTTTTTGACGTTTATTTATTTGAGAAGGGGGGGGGGCAGGGTGAGGGAGAGCGAGAGAATCCCAAGTAGGCTCCACTCTTTCAGTGCACAGCCAAATGGGGGGCTCAAACCCACAAACTTTCGGATCATGACCTGAGCCAAAGTCAAGAGTTGGATGCTTAACTGACCAAGCCACCCAGGCACCCCGACTTCTGATTTTGCTGTAGTGATCTAAATCAGCTTCCTAAAGTTCCTCATACATTTAAATATTGGACAGCCAATTTCTTTGGAGTTTTTAATTAGGATATCTGATAATCTCTTTTCATAATCCATAACTTATTTTGGTATTGCTACATATGGCTGTATATTAGCTATGCAATAGAGTCTCGACTTGAACAGGAGAAATGGTACCACACCTCTCTGTCTTGTCCTGACCATACTGGGAATGTTTTAACATTTCATCCTTTACATATATGTGCTGTTGATTTTACAATATGGAAATTCCATTCTAATATGTTTGCTAAAAGTTACTAGCATGAACTAGGGTTGAATTTTTATCAAAGGCTTTTTACTTTCAGAACAGGATAAAATGCTTTCTCTTTTCTGTTAACATAGTGAATTCCAAGTCACAGGTTTTTTTCAATGTGATATGATCTTTGCATTCCTTGGACACAGACTATTTCATTTAATTTGCTGCTGCATTGAATATGCTATGAATTTATTTAGAATATGTATATGAGTGAGCTTCACTCAAGTTTCCCTCCCCCCCCCCCCCCACCTTGAGGCATACTCATCTAGTCTTTGTATCAAGGACAGTTAGCCTGTTAAAGTGGTTGAGTAATTTCCCATCTTCTTGTATGGCTTATAAGAGCTTACCTAATGTGGTGATTAGCTTTTCCTTCATCATTTGGTGTAATGACCTTTCAACCTGGCTGGTCATAGTACATTTTGAGAGCAAAATTTGCCCTGAAAATGTATCAGGACTACAATTTCAGGTTGTATTGTTCAATTAAAGTTTTATATTTCTTTATGGACCTATTTAGTGATTTATATTTTGCTAAAAATTGTTTCATTTTACTTGGGTTTTCAAATGTAAAGAAATGATATTTATAATAGAAATTGCCAATCACATGCAACATTACAAGGGATAAAATAACTCAATATACTTGACAGTCAGCATCAATAATGTTCAATAGTTATAATGAGAAGCTTGTTCAGATTAAGGTTTATTGATTTGTCTCTGTTGGCAAAATCACTCCTGAAGTGACAATGTGTTAATTCCATTAGGAGGCACGTAACATCTGTTGTTTCCTTTGTAGTGTTGTTGGCAGTCACTGAGGATGGTCAGTGTCATCCATTAATCCATTAGGGGCTGCTGAATTGTAATTCTTGAATTCCGTCATTTCTTCTGAGTTTAGCTGAAATATATCTAAAGGTAGAACCTTCTGTTATCTTCCATTTTGTTTTCTTGAGGCAAGCCTTTATAATTGGCCCATTTTACTGCCTAGCGAGACATATATGGATAAAGAAAGCTAGATCTCTTTAATTCCAGTAAACGCTTTAGCTCAGAATTGTAATTTTTTGTCATTTTAAATAACAAAAAAATCTTGTTTGAGAACTCCATCAGTTAATAACTGGCTGAATAATTAATCGGTTAATAATTATTAATGAGTAGCACTGGAATAATCCATGTTCAGGCCCTAGTCTTTGTCACATGACATAACACTTGTGCCTACAGATAGTTCTAATTTTAGAAAACAGAAAATTTTACTGTAATTTATTCAAAGCTAGTTTTCTTTGCAGGAATATACTTTCTGTGTTCTTTCTATGTAGCTAATCTGTCAGTATGCCAGTTTACTTTTTTTTTTTCTTTTTAACAACTAATAATTTATTGAAAAGGTTGATTTAATCATCTGCAATGGTGACTTCAACCTCAACTCCTGGCTGAATGCGGGTGGAAGTAATCTGTTTAACAATCTCAGAAGGACTGTGCAAATCAATGAGTCACTTGTAGATCCTCATCTGAAAAGGATCCCAAGTCTTGGAACCTTCACCGCAAGGAGTTTTTCTTGTATGAGTCTCAGAGTTTTCTTAGGCATCCAAACTGGTCCTTTTCACCATGAGATTCTTTTCCTTTGTGCCTCTGATCAAGTCAGCACATACCCTTCTCCAAAGATTTTACCAGGTTGGCTGCTTAGACTAATTCTAATTTGGTCTACCCCAGAGCTTAAATTTTGAGCTCAGGGTAAATGCCTCACTTGCCTTAACCTAGCCCCAGTGCTGGTAAGTCTTCAGTGTTTAATACTGATCCTGGCCTCACACACTAAGAGCATTAATATTTAATTATACTTTGCCTCGTTTTATTTATTTATTTATTTATTTATTTATTTAATTTTATTTTTTCTTTTCTTTTTTTTAATTCCCATTAGATAACATACAGTGTAGTCTTGGCTTCAGGAATAGAATCCAGTGATTCATCACTTACATACAACACCCAGTGCTCATCACAACGAGTGCCCTCCTCAATTCCCATCACCCATATTCTGCACCCCCATCAACCCTCAGTTTGGTTTCTGTATTTAAGAGTCTCTTATGGTTTACCTCCCTCTGTTTTTATTTATTTTTTCTTCCCTTCCCCGATGATCATCTGTTAAGTTTCTCAAATTCCACATTTGAATGAAACCATGTGATATCTGTGTTTCTCTGACTGACTTATTTAGGTTAGCACAATACCCTCTAGTTCCATCCACATTGTTGCAAATGGCAAGATTTCATTCTTTCATTGCTGAGTAGTATTCCATTGTATGTGTATATGTGTGGTATACACACAAACACACACACACACCACATCTTCATACATATAGATGTATATATGGGTATATATATATACATATATACATATATATACATATATATGTATATATGTATATATATACATATATATGTATATATGGGTATACATATATACATCTATATGTATGAAGATGTGGTGTGTGTGTGTTTGTGTGTATACCCATATATACATATATATGTATGAAGATGTGGTGTGTGTGTATATCACATCTTCTTAATCCATTCATCAGTTGATGGACTCTTTCCATTATTTGACTATGGTTGATAGAGCTGCTATAAACATTGGGGTGCATATGCCCCTTCAAATCAGCACTCCTGTATCCTTTGGAAAAATTCCTAGTAGTGCAATTGCTGGGTCGTAGGGTAATTCTATTTTTAATTTTTTGAGGAACCTACATACTGTTTTCCAGAGGGCTGTACAAGTTTGCATCCCCACCAACAGTGCAAGATGGTTCCCCTTTCTCCACATCCTCACCAACATCTGTTGTTGCTTGAGTTCTTAATTTTTAGCTACTCAAACTGGTGTGAGGTGGTATCTCACTGTGGTTTTGATTTGTATTTCCCTGATGGTGAGCAATGTTGAGCATCTTTTCATGTGTCTGTTTGGCATCTGGATATCTTCTTTAGAAAAGTGTTCATGTCTTCTGTCCATTTTTACACTGGATTATTTGTTTTTCAGGTGCAGAGGTTGGGAAGTTCTTTATACATTGTGGACACTAACCCTTTATCTGATATTTCTTTTGCAAATACTTTCTCCCATTCCGTTGGTTGCCTTTTAGTTTTGTTGACTGTTTCCTTTGCTGTGCAGAATCTTTTTATCTTGGGGAGGTCCCAATAGTTCATGTTTGCTTTTATTTCCCTTGCCTTCAGAGACATGTCCAGTAAGAAGTTGCCACGGCCAAGGTCAAAGAGGTTGCTACTTGCTTTCTCCTCTAGGATTTTGATGGTTTCCTGTCTCACATTTAGGTCTTTCATCCATTTTTAATTTATTTTTGTGTATGGTGTAGGAAAGTGGTCCAGTTTCATTCTTTTTCATGTGGCTGTCCAGTTCTCCCAGCACCATTTGCTAAAGAGACTGTCTTCTCCATTGGATACTCTTTCCTGCTGTGTTGAAGATTAGTTGGCCATACATTTGTGGGGCCATTTCTGGGTTCTCTGTTCTATTACATTGATCTAGGGTCTGGTTTTGTGCCAATACCATACTGCCTCAATGACTACAGCTTTGTAATACAGGTTAAAGTCTGGGATTGTGATGCCTCCAGCTTTGGTTTTCTTTTTCAACATTACTTTGGCTATTCGTGCTCTTGTATGGTTCCACGCAAATTTTAGGATTGTTTGTTCTATCTCTGTGAAGAATGCTGATGCTATTTTGATTGGGATTCCACTGAATGTGTCGATTTTTGGGGGGTAGTATCGACATTTTAACAATATTTGTTCTTCCAATCCATGAGCATGCAATGTTTTTCCATTCCTTTGTGTCTTCTTCAATTTCTTTCATAAGCTTTCTATAGTTTTCAGCATACAGATCTTTTACCTCTTTGGTTAGGTTTATTACTAGGTATCTTACGGTTTTTGATGCAATTGTAAATGGGATCAATTCTCTGTTATCTCTTTCTGTTGCTTCCTTATTGGTGTATAGAAATGCAACTGATTTCTGTACATTGATTTTATATCCTCTGACTTTGCTGAATTCCTGTATCAGCTCTAGCAGTTTTTTGGTGGAGTCTTCCAGATCTTCCATGTAGAGTATGATGTCATCTGTGAACAGTGAAGTTTGACTTATTCTTTTGGATTTTGGATGCCTTTTATTTCACTTTGTTTTCTGACTGCTGAGGCTAGGACTTCCAACACCACGTTAAACAACAGTGGTGAGAGTAGACATCCCTGTTGTGTTCTTGATCTCATGGGGAAAGCTCTCAGTTTTTCCCCACTGAGGATGATGTTAGCTGTGGGCTTTTCATATATGGCTTTTATGATGTTAAGGTATGTTCTGTCTAGCCTTTCTTGAGGATTTTTATTTAGAAATGATGCTGTATTTTGTCAAATGCTTTTTCTGCATCTATGGACAGGATCATATGGTTCTTATCCTTTCTTCTATTAATGTGATGTATCACACTGATTGATTTTTGAATACTAAACCATCCCTGCAGCCTAGGAATGAATTCCACTTGATCATGGTGAATAATTCTTTTAATGTACTGTTGAATTCCATTTGCTAGTATCTTGTTGAGAATTTTTTCATCCATGTTCATCATGGATTTTGGCCTGTAATTCCCCATTTTAGTGCCATCTTTGTCTGGTTTTGAAATCAAGGTACTGCTGGCCTCATGGAATGAGTCTGGAAGCTTTCCTTCTGTTTCTATTTTTTGCAACAGTTTGAGAAGAATAGGTGTTAACTCTGCTTTAAATATATGGTAGAATTCCCCTGGGAAGCCACCTGGCCCAGGACTCTTATTTATTGGGAGACTTTTGATAATGAATTCAATTTTTTTGCTGGTTATGTGACTGTTCAAATTTTGTATTTCTTCCCGCTTGAGTTTTGGTAGTGTGTGAGTGTATAGTAATTTTTCCATTTCTTCCAGATTGTCCAGTTTGTTGGCATGTAGTTTTTCATAGTAGTCTCTAATAATTGTTTGTATTTCTTTGGTGTTGGTTGTGATCTCTCCTCTTTAATTTGTGACTTTATGTATTTGGATCCTCTCTCTTTTCTTTTTGAGAAGTCTGGCTAGGGGTTCATCAATTTTGTTTATTGTTTAAAAAAACAGCTCTTAGATTCACTGATCTGTTCTACTGGTTTTCTGGATTCTATATTGTTTATTTCTGCTCTAATCTTGTTTATTTCTCTTCTTCTGCTGGCTTTGGGCTTTCTTTGCTACTGCCTTTCTAGCTCCTTTAGGTGTAAAGTTAGGTTGTATATTTGAGACCTTTCTTGCTTGACATAGGGACGAATTGCAATGTATTCTCCTCTTCGGCCTGCCTTTGCTGCATCCCAAAGGATTTGGACTATCATGTTTTCATTTTTCTTTGCTTCCATATATTTTTAAATTTCTTCTTTAATTTCCTGGTTGAACCATTCATTCTTTAATAGGATGTTCTTTAAACTCCATGTATTTGGGGGCTTTCCAAATTTTTTCTTGTGGTTGATTTCAAGTTTCTTAGTGTTGTCATCTGAAAATATGCATGGTATAATCTGAATCTTTTTATACTTGTTGACGGTTGTTTTGTAACCCATTATGTGATCCATTTTGGAGAATGTTCCATGTGTACTCGAGAAGAATGTGTATTCTGCTGCTTTAGTATGAAAAGTTCTGATTATATCTGTTAAGTCCACCTGGTCCAATATATCATTTAGAGCTGTTGTTTTCTTATGGATTTTCTGCCTGGGTGATCTGCCCATGCTGTAAGTGGAATATTAAAGTCCCCTACAATCATGGTATTATTATCTATACATTTGTTTATGTTTGTGATTAATTGACTTATACATTTGGGTGCTTTCACTTTGGAGGCATAAACATTTACAATTGTTAGCTCTTGTTTTTATTTATTATTTTTTTAACCTTCTAAAAAATATTTATTTTTGAGAGGGAGACAGAGTGGAGCAGGAGAGGGGCAGAGAGACAGGACAACATAGAATTTGAAGCAGGCTCCAGGCTCAGAACTATCAGCACAGAGCCCTACATGGGGCTCATACCCAAGAGCCCCATGTAGGGGGGGGGGCTATCAGATCATGACCTGAGCTAAACTTGGACACTTACCCAACTGAGCCACTCAGGTGCCCCTACAATTGTTAGCTCTTCTTGATAGATAGACCCCTTAATTATTATATAATGCCCTTCATCTTGTTACAGTCTTTGTTTTAAAATCTAGTTTGTCTGATGTAAGTATACCTACTCTGGCTTTCTTTTGCCATCCAGTAACATGATGGATGGTTCTCCACCCCCTAACTTTCAGTCTGCAGATGTCCTTGGGTCTAAAATAAGTCTCTTGTAGTCAGAATGCAGATGGATCTTGTTTGTTTATCCATTCTGGTACCCTATGTCTTTTGATTGGGGCATTTAGTCTGTTTACATTCAGAGTGATTATTGAAAGATTTGGATTTATTACCATCGTGTTATATGTAGGTTTCACATTTGTGGTGATGTCTCTGGTCCTTTGTAGTCTTTACTGCTTTCCACTCACAAAGCCCCCCTTAGAATCTCCTTCAGGGCTGGTTTAGTGGTCATAAACTCCTTTAGTTTTTGTTTGTCTGGAAAAGCCTTTATCTCTCCTTCTATTCTAAATGACAGCCCTGGTGGATAAAATATTCTTGGTTGCCTATTTTTCCTATTTAGCATATTGAATATTTCCTGCCACTCCCTTCTGGCCTGCCAAGTTTCAGTGGACAGGTATGCTACTACCCTTATGTGTCTACCCTTGTAGGTTAAGACCCGTTTGTCCCTAGCTACTTTCAGAATTCTCTCTTCACCTTTGTATTTTGCCAGTTTCACTATGATATGTCATGGTGTTGACCTATTTTTGTTGATTTTGAAGGGAGTTCTCTGTGCCTCTGGGACTTGGATGCCCGTTTCCTTCCCCACATGAGGGTAGTTCTCAGTTATAATTTGTTCAAATAAACCTTCTGACCTTTTCTCCTGTTCTTCTGGAACTCCTATGATATGGATATTGTTTCATTTTATGCAGTCACTTAGCTAATTCTCTTATGATCTAGTAATTTCCTTTCCTTCTTTTTATCAGTTTCATCATTTTCCATAATTTTATCTTCTGTTTCACCTATTCTCTCTTCTGCTTCTTCCATCCTTGCTGTCACTGTATCTGGTTTATTTTGCATCTCATTTATAGCATTTCTTAATTTATTGTGACTATTTCTTGGGTCTTTGATCTCCGTAGCAATAGATTCTCTGCTGTCTTGTATGTTTTCAAGCCCAGGTATTAGTTTTATGACTGTTGTTCTATCTTGTTCAGATATATTGTTTTATCTGTTTTGAACAATTCTTTGGCTGTCATTTCTTCTTGAATTTTCTTTTGAGGATTCTTCTATTTTGTTATTTTGGCTAGGTTTCTCTTACATGTTTTTTTTTTTTAATTTTTTTTTCAACATTTATTTATTTTTGGGACAGAGAGAGACAGAGCATGAATGGGGGAGGGGCAGAGAGAGAGGGAGACACAGAATCGGAAACAGGCTCCAGGCTCCGAGCCATCAGCCCAGAGCCTGACGCGGGGCTCGAACTCACGGACCGCGAGCTCGTGACCTGGCTGAAGTCGGACGCTTAACCGACTGTGCCACCCAGGCGCCCCTCTCTTACATGTTTTAATAGCTTTTATATGTCCTGCACCTGCCAGTACTACTATATTAAAAAGGGGTCATAGACTCTCCAAGGCCTGGCACTTCAGAAAGTGTTTTTGGAGTATGTTGTGTGTACTCTGTTGTGTTTTGGCCACTCTATTCCACTGGTCATTCCTCTGCAGAGCTCCTCCTTGCTTGCAGTGGTGGAGCATTTGGACTTTCAACCAGGTGTGCTTTGATTTGTTCGGTGAACCAACCATCGATCCCACCAAGCTTTCTCCCTCCACCTGTGGAGATCCTTCTGCCACTCTGCAGATTGATTTCCTGGGTGTTCCAAGTGATCTGACCTCAATACATTTGTGTTTGAGGGACCAGGGAAATCTGATCCCCCTATTTCTCTGCCATCTTAACTCCTCACCTACTTCGCCTTTAAATTCTAGGCATTATTCCATAGTCTGCCTTTGTGATCTTGAGCTATAAAATTACTCTATATGAGATTATGTTAAAAGAAATATACAGTGGAGAAGGATATTCTTTTTACTGAGTTGGTGGAATGATGAAATAAAAGTATATATAAGAAAATACTTCCTAAGTTTTACAACTGACTAGCTGTTTAGAAATATTTATTGGATTCAAACTTTGAGAAAGTCTTAAAAATCAGTATTGATCTGTCCTTTGAGATATGCAGTACCTTAGTTTTTCATTGCTGCATAACGAACTATGTCAAAGTCGGTGGCTTAAAATAATGCCCATCTATTAGGTCACAGATCTATGGGTCAATAGTGTAGGTGCAGCTCATTTGTGTTCTCTGCTCAGATCCTCACTCTCAAAGTGTCTTGGCTGGGCTGCATTCTTATCAGGAGATCTCTTGGGAAGGATCCATTTTCAAGATTCAGGTTGTTGGCAGAACCGCGTTAATCTGTCACTATAGGCTGGGGTCTCTGTTTCTTTGCCTGCTGTCAGGGACCACTCTTAGCTCGTAGAAGTCGACTGCACTCCTTGCCCATGGGTCTTGGGTATCTCTCCATTTTCAAAGCCATCAGTAGAGAATCTCCCTTATGTAGAATCCCTAGCACTTGAACCCCTTTCCCCAGGAAGAAGGAATCTTGCTCCTTTTGAGGGCTCACCTAATTAGGTTTGGTCCACCAAGAATAATCTTCCTTTCTTAAAGTCAACTGTGCCATGTAACATAACTTAATCATGGGAGTGACATCCAATTCATATTCAAAGGAAATTATATAGGAGTGTGAACTATTGGGGGTAATCATAAAATTCTGCCTGTCACACCCAGAACAATTAATGATTATAGAATTTCTGACCATAACGGTAGCTGGAACTCCCAAGTTGCATATACTGTACTAAATTTAGAACAAAAGGTTTTCAAGTCTCTAATGCTATAGTTTGTTTTGTTTTGTTTTGTTTTTTACTTTCTTTGGAACAATGGTGCCTGATGGCTGTTAGCATCCATCAGGCAACTGCTTAAATGGGATATGTGGCACAGTAGCCAAAATTGAGGCTTCTAATTCCCAAAGTGAAAGGCTGCATTCAGACACTGAACTTAAGCTGTCTGTTGTTTCATCATTAATGTCTTCATGTGTTATCAACTCAGTAGCTACCCTCTTTCTGCTTGTCTTTAATTTAACAAATACGTGTAAGGCTAAGCACCATGCCAATAATGGAGTGTGCAGTAATGAATAAGCCCTCCTGTATGTCTTCAGTGTACTAAGTGCAAATCCACAAGGTTTACAACTTATTCATTCTTCACTCCATCACAGTAACTTTAAATGTAAGAAGCAATAAATTACCCTTCCATCCTACTATTCAAAGGTATAGCAGCGGTCATATAACAAAATGAGGAGTGATGCATGGAAAACTAACTGGAACAGGGACACCTGGGCTTTGATGACAGTTCACCTTCATCATGTCTCTCAACATGACCATACCCTTGTCTGTTAAGGCTTCAGAATCTATTCTGAGAGGTTGGTGGACTAGCCTGTTTTAAGTATTTACTGTCAGTCTCTGGTGCTTACTACAAAGGGAAAATGACTTTATTCATTTATGGATTTATATGTATTTTTATTTATATGTTTATGTATTCATTTATTCATTCATGAGGAATGTGAGTGGGGGAGGGGCAGAGAGGGAAAGAGAGACTCTTAATCAGGCTCCATACCCAGTGCAGAGCCCGACTAGAAGCTCAATTTCATAACCATGATATGACCTGAGCCCAAATTAAGAGTTGGACACTTAACTGAATGAGCCACCCCAGTGCCCCAGGGAAAAGAAATTTACAATTTACAGAAAGTACATAAGTACTATAGAAGGAATTTCAAAGTGAAATGCCATTAATTCACGTGGAAAGGAGTAATTTACCAAAGAAATAACATCATCATCACCATCATCATCATCATCATCATCATCATCATCACCACCATCAAAGTTCTGACCAGGTAGTTGCTAAAATGTTCCTTGGCTGATAATGGGAAAATTATAGGGACTTAAGGAGGAAAAAAAAAGGATGCCTACCAAAGATGTAAGTTCAGCTCATTTAAACACTAAGAGCCTGTATATTTTATCTTTAGAAGAAGGATTATTGGAAATATCTTTTTGAAATTAAGGAAAACAAGAATGCCTGCCAAGCAAAGATAAAAGTTTGGTTATTTGGTTATTCTGGTTGTATGTCAAAAGAGTGTATTTTTACCTGCAAAGAAAATACTGTTTGAAAGTTCTGAATGGATACCAGGGTATCTGGAGCATTTAAAATCTGATGGGTTAAGAGGTTGGGGTTTGTTTTTCATTTGTTTTCTTTGTATTTTCACTCTTAGCGGCATGTTGGAACTAAGGCTCTCAGTGCATGCACATACACTCAGGGGTCAGGGAAGAAGAGATGGAAAAACAAATGACCAACTACCACAAGACAAATGAGATGTGTCCTAAGAAAGAAGTGGTTGTGACTGGAAAAATGTAAATAGCTTAGTTTCCCAGACTGCTTTTTAGATCTAAGGTGTCACTGAGTTATGGGATGGGGTACATAGGTGTCCCCACCCATTCTCTAAAGCATCTGTCTACTATTGAGTCACAGAGATATGAGGGGAAAGTGTAGGGAAGCAAGACAAATATTTTTAAATGAAAGTAATCAGAACTACTTATTTACTGAGGAACCTCGACATGCAAGGAAGTGTGCTCTGTGCATCATCATACATAGCCTGTGGTGTTGGTTTTAGTAATAAGATTATACAGGCGAAGACAGGGAAGCTTGCAAGATAAAAAAAAAAAAAAAAAAAAAAAAAAAAAAAAACCTTTCATTTGTGTATTTAGTTCCTGTTTACTATAGTGAGGAACTTGACCAAAGTCATAAAAAGAGCAAAGGTTTAGAATGAATGAGAGACAGAGAGGGTTGTCAAAAGAATTCCTTTTCTGGTCAGAAGAGGCAAAAACTCCTTGATAGTGGATAAGCTACCTTCTTCAGTTTCGTGTGCTGTATGTAATCAACCTTATCCAATAATTTTCTCTTTTTACCTTTTATTTTGTTTTCTCTTTGTAACATCCAAAATTCTGATAATCAAAATGAGGGTTAAAAAAGTGGTCTCAACTCTAAAGTAGGCTTACAGTCGTTATAAGAAAACAATTAATGTGATATTTATTATAAGGGCATTTTTCATGACAGGACTACCTTGAACATGCAGTTGAAAAGACCCTTAGGAAATATGCTTTTAGCTTAGCTCTCTTATTTAGGAGAAACTATGTTGTTTTTATCAGGTAATTAGTTGCTTTTTTACTCAAATCAGAAGTGGAATCTCAAAGTCAGATTTATGCATTCTTATAGCAAATGAAGATGATCTGATTCTATGCACTTTGAATACCAACCAGACTTCATATATTTCATCCCTACTTTAATATTTTCTGAATATAAAATATCACAATCCTTATTTCAACAGTTATTTATTGTAAAGAATTAGGCTATGGGTTGTGCTGGGAGCTGAAAATGATGAACAAAATATGGGCAGACTTTTTCTTCATGAAGCTTATCATTTAGTGGCAGAGACAAGTATAAATCCAGTAGAGAGAGAGAGAGAGAGAGGCATTACAAACTGTTCAAGGTTATGAAGGTAAAGGACAGGGAGATAAAAATAGTAAGATATTATGTGATTCAAGAAGTTTGGGAAGCCTGTCCTGAAGAATTAGTATTTTGTCTAGGAAAAGGATAAATGTGAGTTAGAATAACAAAAGTGGAGTAAGTTTTGAAGACTGTTCCATAAGGGACCTGCCTGTTCAAGGGTCTGATTGAAGAATAAGCTTGCTGCACTCGTAACAGACTGGAAGAAGACCACTTTGGTTTGAGTGTGGAAATCAAAGGCAAGAGTAGTAAGGAGTCTAGGTTTTTTGTCAGGTGACAATAAAACCATTGAAGGTATTAAAGCGGGGGCATGACCTGATCAGATATGCTTTTTCTAAAGATCTATGTGGCTGCAATGTAGAAAACAGATGAACAGAAACAAGACAAAAACAAAACAAACCAAATAAACAAAAACATGTAGGAAGGGGCACCTGGGTGGCTCACTCACTTAAGCCTCTGACTCTTGACTTCGGTTCAGGTCATGATCTCATGGTTCATGAGTTCGAGCCCCATTGTCAGGCACCTGCTGACAGCCTGGAGGCTGCTTGGGATTCATTCTCATTCATATTCTCTCTCTCTCTCTCTCTCTCCCTCCCTCCCTCCCTCCCTCTCAAATAAACTTTAAATAAACATGTAGGAGAAAGAATTCTGGATACTTGTACAGTATTGGAAGATTGTGACACTGGAGATGGAGAACCGTGCCTAGATGAGAAGGCCACATATGAACAGAATTTGCAGGACTTACGTGCCAGTTTTCAGATGGATGGTATAGGAGAAAACGGTGTCAAAAATGCCTGCTTCTATCCCTGGCATGTGCACGTGCGTGCACACTTGCGTCACCTGCTGAGATTGGGGATTCTACCAGTGTACAATTTACCAAAACTTGGAATAAGAATGTATGTAATTTCAAAGTATGAATTTGAGTTCAATTTTAAAAAGGTTTTGTTTGAAGCACCTTTGGTATATATTCAAGGCAAGATAGCAGGTAAGCAGAAATATGTGAAGTTCAATGTTAGAGGAGAGGTCTGGCCTTGAGATGCACATCTGAAGTCACGAGCAGGTATTTGAAAATGGAAGCAATGAACATGAATGAGAAGGAAAAGAGTACAGGGTGAGATAAGAAATATGAAGGCAAGCCAGTGTTTAAAGAATGGGTAGAGAAGTTTACCCATTAGAGAAGACTTAGAGTATCTAGAAAAGAATTTAAGCACCCATAATTCTATTTAATATACATAAAAATTGTTACCATTTTGGTACCGGAGCTTTCCCTTCCTATGAATACCCAATAAACATTTTTACTCTTAATTAGCAGGGATAGTAAGTTCTCATTTGGTGGTAATGAATACATTAATTCACTCAGAATATTGTGAAACTACAAGCATAATAAAGTAATGAATAAATACATTCTGTGAAGAGTTTAACTTATATACCCAGTACCTCTAGTTAAGGTATCTAGAGAATTGGGTGAAATTAAGTTCTATGGTGTATGTGCTTCAGAAAAACCTCACTGTCACATTTGAAAAACAGCACAAAGCAGATGTTCTGTTAATGGTAGCATTGTGTTGCTGCGTGAAGGACAGCACATTTAATGCACATTACGGTGGCAAAGTAGAACAACTCAATACTGGCTTCTCCTACAATGAGCCATTTGTGTTCCGATTAAAATGAGTATCAACTGGTTTGTTCTAATTTGATTTCAATTTGAACAGCTTTTAAAAATGTCAGTGTCCATAAGCATAATGTATTTTTTAAATGCACCTAAAATTCATTCAAAAGAAAATGGCTATGTGCATTGTACTTACATGTAAATGCAAAATTGATGGCAAAGCATAATGTGATTAATGTGTAATATTTGGTATTTGCATTAGGGAGGTCCTTTTCTATTTTCAGTGGTACATGGTTTATGGGCACTGTTGCAATCCTATTATGTATAATGTAAGAGACCAGGCTCAGCATTAGGATGAGTATGATATTTAAAAATTTATTTTCAGGCAGCCTGGGTGGCTCAGTCGACTGAACATCTGACTCTTGATTTCGGTTCAGGTCGTGATTCCAGGGTTGTGGAATCGAGACCTGCATCAGGTTCTGTGCGCATGCATTCTCTCTGCGTCTCTCTCCCTCTCCCTCTCCCTCTCCTTCTCCCTCTCTCTCTTTCTGTCTTCCTCTGCCATTCTCTCCCATTCACACTCTGTCCAAAATTAAAATAAAAATAAAAATGTATTTTGTCTGAACAAATCAACAAGCTTTCAAGTGATTAACTTCTTCACTGCTTATGAGAGTCATGCCATTCCAATACTTAGGAAAATCTCTCCAGACTTATTT
This sequence comes from Prionailurus bengalensis, assembly GCF_016509475.1. Classification (NCBI taxonomy): domain Eukaryota; kingdom Metazoa; phylum Chordata; class Mammalia; order Carnivora; family Felidae; genus Prionailurus; species Prionailurus bengalensis. The sequence goes on along the minus strand of NC_057361.1, from coordinate 22,170,446 downwards.
CTGGTTCTACTGCACATACATTTAATGTTGTGGTAACTAGGGAGGCATGTGTACACTTGTTGTCATTTGAAGAAATTAGTCATTAAAAGGACATTGGGCTTTTAAATCAAGATAAGTATTTCCTATTAAACTTTAGTTTTAATCTAGGTCTTTCAATGTGAGTTTTATGTTAGCAACTGGAGAGTTTTTTGAAACTCCATTTTCATGATTTGACCTTTTTAAAAGTGTAGACAAATTTAAAGAGTAAGAGAGCTCTGAGGGATGCCTGGGTGGCTCAGTTGGTTAGGCACCTGACTTTGACTCTGGCTCAGGTCACGATCTCACAGTTTGTGAGTTTGAGTCCTGCACTGGGCTCTCTGCTGTCGGTACAGAACCCACTTTGGATCTTGTCTCCCTCTCTGTCTCTCCCTCACTCATGCTTTTTTCCTCTCTCTCTCTCAAAACTAAACAAACATTAAAAAATGAAAAAAAGAAAGCTCTGAAATATTCATAGCAGTGAGGTATAGGATATATAGGTAACTAAATATATATAGAGAAGCATATAATACAGAAATTATATTTAAAAATTTCAATAACGGTTTCAGCCAACAATTCCTTTTTATACATCTACTAAGCCAAATCATTTACTATTTGAATGAAACGTTTGTCTTTCCTTTCTTTTTCTGGTTATTCGACTGATGACTGGATAAAGAACCCAAAGACAAACACCAAGAAAAGTCACTTGGGAATGACCAAGCTATAGTTGAATCAGACACATCACATCAACTTCAAACAAAGACATCATGGAGAAATAAGAAAGAACAAAACCAAATAAAACAAAACAACATACATATCTCATGAAGCAAAACTGTAGTGTGAACATATCAGTCATAAGAGCAATCTATTCATTGACAAGATCTCTTTTGAGCCATTTGGAGTTTATTGTGTAGCAATAACCTCACACACAAGTAAATCCGTAATGGCAATGCTAGAATTTTAGAAAAAAGTTTTTCCATACAAAACTGTTTCCTTGCTTTTGTAAAAAAGAAATGCATTTTTATTTAGTGGGAGATGCTGGACAAGAGATACATTATTGTGTGAAAGGCAAGTTTGTTTTTATAAGAAGAAAACTTGATATAGCTGAAAACTGGCTCTAAATAAATAGAAAGAAATGGCTTACACTACTTAAGCGTTTTCACACACTTCATGAGATCATGTCAGTGCTGAGGAGTCTGAGTATACATTATTCTTTTCCCCACCTAACAGATGAGAAAGGAAAATGAGGCACAGTGAAGCTAAGTGATTTGAAGCTGATAGAATATACATTTTACAGAGCACAGTGGTAAAAATTTGAGTATTTTACCATTCTTTTCTCCTATTTCCAAGAACCAAATTGCCCTAAATTAGAAAGGTAGGTTAGAATTTTCTTCTTGGTGACGCTTTAGTTAAAATGCTGTAAAAAGAGAAATTCATTAAAAAGATGTAGAGGGGCACCTAGGTGGCTCAGTCAGTTAAGCGTCTGACTAGATGTCAGCTCAGGTCATGATCTCACAGTTTGTGAGTTCGAGCCCTGCATCAGGCTCTGTGCTGACAGTGCAGAGCCTGCTTGGGATTCACTCTCCCTCTCTGCCCCTCCCTCACTTTCTCTCAAAATAAACAAATATTAATTTTTTTTAAAAGAGGTGGAGAAATGCAGTAAACAGTAATAGTAGTAAGACTTCTGAAAATAGCCAAGTCAGCAGGAGAGAGGTTAGACGCCAAATGAAAACAACATGAGATGAAAGTAAGGAGGAGAACGTGTCAGAAAGTTCCTAGATAGATCTTTTTTTCTGGCTTATTGAACTCTTGGCCACTCCTTGTGCACATCTGGTTAGGAATCTATATAATCCTCACATGTGCCTAGTAATGCATAATAGTCCTTAAAAAATATTTGGTGAATGTCAGTATGAACATATTGTTGATTATAGAAGATAACTGAAATTTATGTGTATTTTAAAATAAACAGTAATTTTTCATAAATAATTTTTGTAGAGAATGTTATTCTCAACTAATTTCATATTGTTTGGTGTCTCTGTTTAACATTCTAGCAATGAATCTAATGTACCTTGCCTGGGTAGGTACTGAACCAGAGTTTGCCCTGGAAGAGCTTAAAAATGCCTGTGTATTTCTTTGAATAGTGGGTTGAATCAGGTTCCTATTGTCACAGTTGTGTTGTATAAAAGAAAAAACTCAAATTCAATGCATATAGCAAGAATTTATTTCTCTCTCATGCTTCTTCAGGTTGGCTGATGTTTTGTGATCTTGGCTGACTTTGGGCTCAGCTCCAAGCTGAAGCTGGGAACCAAGTCGGCTACATGTGTCTCTCCATCCTCTTTGAACTAGGGGCTATCGGTGACCTCTTCTCATGGCAGTGGTGCAGGAGGAAGAGAATGAGCTCGGGCCCAGAGTCACGTAAGCCACATTTCAAGTCTCAGTTTATGTCACGCCGCTAACATCCCATTGGCAGAGGCAAGTTACATGGCCAAAGTCAACATGAGTGGATCATGGATATATACTCTTCCCATCTAGGTAGGGGGCAGGGGAGGTGGGAAGTGAATATTTATTTGCTCGGCAGGATTCTAATCCACCATCCATACCTTAATCAAAATGCAATGTGCCTTTGAGATTTTATTATGGATTCCCGAGGACACAAACTGTTTTCTATTTGTCACACCAAGAAAATGGTAAAGTAGCTAGAAGTGTTTTAACATCAGCAGTTCTTTAAGACTTTTTTTTTGTTCATAAACAACACAAAAACTTGTGTGTATGTGTATACCATAGGCCTTTGTCATCAAAGCTCTCACATATATACAGAGGTTTTGCTTATAGTCTTAGTTTTTCTGAAATTCTTTATCAACATTTATAAAAGGTGGGGAGGACTCTCTAGATGCTGGAATTTCATATTAACATTTAGAAATAAGAAAGCATAAACTGTAATCCACTGCCTTAGTGTGATACTGAAAATTATTGTATTTTTAATTAGGGATTTGTCAGGGAGATGCAAAAATAGAATTCAAACTGCAGATTTGTTGACTGGGCTTAATAAAAACTTGGGATTTTTGAATAAGCTGAAGATTGCCAATTTTCTTATCAGGACTGTCATTACTAAGAAGCAAACATTTGGTAATCCCACCTCTGTGATGGAGGCTGAGCCATCATGATGCCTTCTGTGAGGATAAAATGAAATGTGATTTACTACTTTATATTTTCAAAACCATTGGAAGCCCTAAGACCTCCCTCACTATCACAGCCTTTAATGACTTACTTAATTGGACTACTGGCTTCTATTTTCTCTCTTTAAGTTTCAAAATATCAAAGTTTCTGGAAATCATCTGATGTTTTTTATCAAACTGTTTCTACATAAAGTAATTACTCTAATTCATAGGCAAAGGAATTCTAAAACCACATACAGAAAGAGAGAGAGAGAGAGAGAGAGAGAGAGAGAGAGAGAGAAAGAAAGAAAGAGAATTCTGTCATTCCTCAAGCTGAATATACTGTTATCATACTTCATTGTATTTGTAAAGAGAGAAAAAATAACTGTTGTTTTTTGTCATAAACATTACTTTTGGCAGTTGAGTCACTTTATTCTGCATAATTAAAATGATGCTTGTGACAGTAAAATTATTACTCTTGGCTGAGTGACCGCAAGAGAACTGAGCGGGCCACTAGAGACACCTCTGGGTTGACACGTGGGGAGAAGGCATCTATCTGTCACTGGCCCTCCTCTGAATAGTTAATAAAGAGCTTCCAGGTAACATTCTTTGGAACATCTGTCTCAGGAATCACAAAACTTCTTGATCTTTCTCTCTTCCTCATAATAATATATAAAATAATAAAATGATAAATAATGAAGTAATATATTCTTCACACACATACCAAGTTAACCCTCTATAATTATTTGTTGAATGATGGACATTTTATCTATGAATATTTTATGCATGTATCTACTTACTGACATGCACATACAAATAAACATATTAAAAATTAAATTAATTCTAATCAGAATTATATGATTTCATAGCTAACAGTATACTGAAGTCAGGACTGGCTAAGTAATTTGCCAGCCTCAGTGAAGAATAAAAATGCAGGGTCCCTCATTCAAATATTACTAAGGATGTCAAGAGGGTAAGAGAAGGGTGTTAAAACAAGCATGAAGCCTTCTACGCGTGGGCACCTTCTCAACTGCACAGGTACTGTGCCCATGAAGCTGGTCCTGACCCAAGGATGGGCTACTTGTGTAGAATGTTCTTTCATAACAAAAATAAGAAATTATTGTCTTTGGGAAGATTAACAGAATGAATGTCTTTTAGCATATGTATATGCATACATATGTAAGAAATTAGACAAGAGTATACATGTCATATGTTTATATCATATATTGTATTTCAATAAGGGAAGTCTACTTTATGTAATTATATTACTATTATATATTTGAGTTATGTAACCAAAGCACTTGATAGGAGGTCTGTAATATATTGTCCTACATCTTTCCTCTCTGGGGCTTATCCCATTCATATGTTGAAATGGGGTGAAGATCAGCAATCTTCACCTCTTTCAAGATCAGCCTAAAATTCTGAATGTGTGGTTTATCCTTAATTCTCTAAGATTTCTTCCCACTTAAGAGGCTCCTGACAAAAGAAGGCCAGAGCTTCTCACAGTTGAGTGTCTCAGAAAAGCATCACAATCTCCTTCTAGTCTTTCAATTTGCTTTCTGAATAGAAAGGATTTTAGGAAGAAGTATGCTAGAAAGCTATTCTCCAACACTCACCTAATAATAAAAATAATGACAACAACAACAGACATTCTTCAGCACCTGACATATGCAAATCTCTTCATGTAAGTATCTAATTCCCGTAACTATCCAAGGTAATAATATTATCCCAATTTCATAGATGTAGAACACATTGCTCAAGTGGGCTTTCATTATATTGCATTACCTAATTGAGAAGAGGTAGAACCATGATTCCATTCTAGATCTGTTCAACTCTAAATTCCCACATTGCCCTAGATTTGCTTGTACCACATTGCCAGAAGATGTGCTTGAGGTCACCAGAACTACTATGGGGACAGAAGGAAGGCCAGTCTGGGACTCTAAGTAACCCACTTAGAGACACAGTGTTTGGTCTCCAAAGGTGACCACCATCAATTCTTTCCCTTTTTGAATGCACATCATGAGGAGATGGAGTCAGTTTCCTCTCTTCTTGAATCTGAGCCAGCTTGGTGATTACTTTGACCAACAGGATATATATAGCAGATTGGACACTGTGTGAGTCCTGGGCCTAACTATGAAGAAGCATCTTCTGCTTTCTCTGGACAGGAAGCCAGCCTTCATGATGTAAGGGAAGATTATGCCATACAACTGGAGGATGAAAAAAGAGGGGCCATGTAGAAGAGCACTGAGGTACCAGACACGTGAGTGAAGTTTTCTATCTCCTAGACTAGCTCAGCCACCAGCCAAATGCAGCTGAGTGTAACTACCGCCATTGTTACCTAGAGCAGATAATCTGCCCAGCCAAGCCCTGCCTCAATTCGTGACCTAGAGAATTCTAAGAAACAATACATTGCTCTTGTTTTAAGCAACTAAGTGGTTTATTTCATAGCAGAAGATAGAGAAACACAGGGAAACTTGGGACTATTCTGTTTTGGTAAAGCTGGCAATTTCAGCAGGTACAAAGCCCCGGCTGTCTTGAATACAGGCATATTTGGGCAAAAATGTGTTCCGAGACTCCATGGGAGACCCGCTATAGTTGCCTAGGTCTCCTTTGGGAGAAAACCTATCTGCAGAAGGTTTTTTTTTTTAATTTTTATTTATTTTTGAGAGAGAGACTGCAAGTACACTCAGGGGAGGGGGAGGGGCAGAGAGAGGGAGGGGACAAAGGATCCCAAGTTGGCTGTGTGTAGAAAGGCTGATGCGGGGCTTGAACCTATAAACCATGAGATCATGACCTGAGCTAAAGTCGGACACTTAACCAAGTGAGCCACCCCGATGCCCCTCTGCAGACGTTTTTGTGTGACTTTACCTTTCCATCAAAGCAAGCCAGGAGTACTCTTAATTGTCTCATGAATGAAATACTGAAGGAAGAATACCTTGCCTGCCTTATGGCTGAATCCACTACTGCTGTCTCCTTCCCAAGATGTCAGAGTCATGATACCTCTGGTATTCTGCTCTTAGTCATAGTTTCTGCTCTTGGGAGAAGAAAACAGTAATTTAAGATAATTTGTATAAAAAAAATAAACTTTCCTTGGACAATACTTCTGAAATTCAGGCCTCTTCATGGCCTTTTCAAATTTCTAAGTTTACTTGCTTGTCAGGCCTCTTTGATCATACACTAGCATCTACGACAGAGCACTTGGGGATGAGTCCTCGATAATTTTAATATGGCCCCAAACTTTGACATAAAAGGCACAATAAAATCATCTTGAAAACTTTTTTAATATCAATTTCATTTAATGGGAAATTATGTGATCAAAGCAAGTACATGTGATTAAAATTCCACTCTTTTTAGTAGAATGCAATCAGTTTTTCCTCTTGTATCAAGTTGCCAACTTCATTCAGAAGATAAAAGTGGAAGCTTCAGGTTTCTTCTTTTTAAAATTTTTTTAACATTTATTTATTTTTGAGAGAGACGGAGTTCAAGTGGGGGAGGGGCAGAGAGACAGGGAGATCAGAGCTCCCTGAGAGCTGTCAGCACAGAGCCGGAAGACGTGGGGCTTGAACTCACAAACCGTGTGATCGTGACCTGAGCCGATGTCAGATGCTTAACTGACTGAGCCACCCAGGTGCCCTTGAAGCTTCAGGTTTCTAAGTCATGGTTCTAAAAATCTGACAGCTAAGTAAAAGGTTGCTCTTTTTTTTTTCCTCGCTAAATACACTCTCTAATGCTAGAAAGTGTTTAAATGGCATTTTAAAGAGCCTTTCCTCTACTGTATTTTAGTTGATAACCAAGATTTTCATTTAGTATCTTAAAGGGAAAAAACCCTAAACTTCTTTGAAAGAAAGGCTATTTTTCTTCTGCAACACATCACATTCAGTCATTCAAATAATAGTTGCCCTTTAACTGAAATAGATATTATTTGGCATTAATATAACAATAGTTCTTGTTTTTCTCATTTAGTATCTTTATGTGACGCTAACGCATAAAGAATGGTTTGAAGGTCATGTCTTCCAAGGTTTTCCATTTACCAAAGTTTTTCTCTGGCTTTAAATGCTTGTGTAATAGAATAATTTTAATTAATGTTCCTAACAGTTCTGTCCAAGCGAGCCATATTAGTTATGTCACACGGAACAAGATCAAAAGAAATTACAGCAGAACACTCTCAGTAAAAATAAACAAACAAACAAACGACAAGAGCAGCAAGCCTTAGCAAATTCAGTGAAAAGACTACTACCTCCTCTGGCATTTGGATTCTAACAGTCATAGCTCCCCTTTTGCATAGTACGCCCAAAACAAAGAGCTCTCTTTTCTATGTAAGGCCTTAAATATAACCACTCCTATGAAATTTCCTACTTCCCAACATAATCTCTCAGCTCCACATATTCCTGCCTCCTCACCCTGGAGGCACAACACGCTGACTCCCGCCTCTGTGCCCGTTCTCGAGTTGTTTCCTCTGCATGCCTCTCCGCTAAGTCAATGTCAACTTATTTGCTGGTTTCAGGTCAAGCCTTACATTCCCTGTAGGCTTGCCTGCCCACTGCATCTTCCACTAGAGTCTAGTTATAGTTCGTTTACTTCACCATCCGGTCATCGAGTACATAGTGAGCTGTCCAACCTGCCAGGCATTCTGAACAGTGCTGAAGATCTAGAAATGGAAGACACTCTTCCACTTCTCAGGTTGCTTATAATCTCTCCATGGGGAACAGCAAGTAAACCAAAGGAAGAATGGGTGTGGAGAGTGCTCTCTGATGGAGTTTTTTTTTTTTTTTTTCTTACAGAGGGCTAGAGCAGTACATATTAGAAATACCTAACTCATGGAAAAGGAGGGGAGCAGAGCTAACACTTGGGAGACCCTCTGCGATTGTGAGAATTGAAAAGTTAGGCAAGCAGAGAAGCTAGGTGAGGTCATTTTGGGAAGAGGGAACAACCCGAACAAAAATGCTATTTTCTCCATCTCAGGGTCTGCCTGCATTTTAACTCAGGGATTTAATATTTTTCCCTGGACCAGATACAGATAACCTGCCTATACTAATCCTTTCACCAGTTTTTTTAATCTGCTCTTCCATCTTCTAAACCATGTAAAAGTTAAACGTAAGCAGGAAGTACTTCAGAAATCAAAAGGGACAACCGTAGGTAAGGGAAAGCCAGGTAACAGGAAAAAAAAAAAAACACCCCACAAACTACAAGTACTGTGATAGATGTGACGGGACTAAAGTCTTCTAGATGAATAAAAAGCCAAGCTCAGAATATTTTTAATTTAATGAGACAAACTGAAACAACATAATGTAATTAAGGAAAAGTTTTAAGTTTAATGGTTTCAATTCAGTAGATCCCTTCTTTAAATAAACGCTGAAACCCAATAATGGGCCCAGAGGAGCCTGAAAATCATCCTTTTAAAAATTATTTTTGAGTACTTCAAGCGTGTCTGCTCTAGTGGTCAAGGCAAAGGCAGATTCTTGGGGCCCAGTACTTAATAAATTTGGGAGCCCTCTTGAAAAAAATAATATAAATTTGCCAATATAAGTAAGTACCTGTGAAGCTACAGGTCACTGGCATCATGGTCAGTCCACCCACACTTGAGATGCAATACCTTTATACACCTTATATGCCAAAGGGAACCACAGAATTTTAACAAGCAAACACGTAAGTGGGATATATACACAAAGGACAATATAAAGGCAAGTATGAATACTGTAAGAACAATGGCAGGGGGTGGCAAAATTGGATCAGAGAAAGCCTCCCCCTGTAAGGATCTGTCATCTTGGCCAAGACCTGAGGACAAGAGGTGGGTAAAAACGTTCCAGGCAAAGAGAAAGCATGTATGTACACATCCTGAAGCCAGAAGGGGCATACGGTATTTAAGAAATAGAACCACCAGTGTGTTTCCCATTGTGTTTAAAAAATGAAATCAGGGGCGCCTGGGTGGCTCAGTCAGTTAAGTGTCGGACTTCGGCTCAGGTCATGATCTCACAGTTTGTGAGTTCGAGCCCCGCATCGGGCTCTGTGCTGACAGCTCAGAGCCTGGAGCCTGCTTTGGATTCTGGGTCTCCCTCTCTTGTCTCTTCCCTGTTTGCACTCTGCTCTGTCTCTGTCTCTCTCAAAAATAAATAGACACTAAAATAAAATAAAATAAAATAAAATAAAATAAAATAAAATAAAATAAAAAATAAAATCAGTCAGTGAAGCTTTCTAGATAGGAGATGTGAGAACTTGTCCTCTTCATCACTTCTTGAGGTTTGTGAAGACTGTTCTGGGTGGCACACTTAGCATGACCTTTGACTAAACATAGCTACTACCTGATTTAATTATGACTAACATTTAAATATAGAAGTTTGAGGGGCACTTGGGTGGCTCACTTGGTTAAGCGTCTGACTTGGGCTCAGGTCATGATCTCACGGTTGGTGGGTTTGAGCCCCGCATCAGGCTCTGGGCTGACAGCTCAGAGCCTGGAGCCTGCTTCGGATTCTTTCTCTCTCTCTCTCTCTCTCTCTCTCTCTCTCTCTGCCCCTACCCCTCTGTTTCTGTCTCAAAAATAAATGAACATAATTTTTAAAAATTTAAATACAGAGGTTTAAGATCCCAGAAATGTAACAGGCATCGATGTCTATAATATATCGTCCAAATTATACCTTTTAATTGAGAACAGTTATTTTCTGGGTGGGGTCTGATTATGCCAAGAACTACTAAGATAATGGCCACATAGCTGCCCCTGAGCTTTTTCTAACCACAGTCATATCAAAGAGGATAAAAAATAAAAGATTCAATTCTTTGTTCACTTTGAAGTATATGTTTTTAATTTTCCTTTTGATTTCTTTAGTCTTACTAGTGATTCATAAGCCAAGAAGTAAATCGATAACTCTTCAAGGAAGACTGAGTTTATGGGAAAATCTCTGCTCAAGAAAATAATTTGTTCATTCGGGCGAGAGTGTTCTTTTCTGCCAACACCAAATTTTCAAGAAAGATTCTCTGTTAAAACGATGCCTAACAGAAAACACTTCATAACTCACTTCCTATGTACAATAAATCTATTGTAATCTTCTTTATGATGAAACCTGGGAGTTTCAGAAGGTCCCTGACTTCTCAGAAGAGCATTACAGCACCAGTTAAGTATTATATATCCACTCAGAGCTTCACAGGAGAAAACACAGGGACAGGGAGAATTCAGAAATGAAGCTTCACCTTAGAAAAACTCTGTACTATATTAAGTAAGTTATCAAGAACTTCAGGGCCACAGAATTGGCCACAGAATTGCGTCGGTGCTCTACCGAGAAGGAATTTGCAGAAGTTCCAGTGCCTCAATGACTCAGAAGATTGCCATGGAAAAAAGAACTTTGCAACTTTAAGTTTGTCTATTAGGAGAACTATGCTTCTAGCAAAGTCTAAACTTCTAGGTCCTTTTGTCAGTTTCTATTGGTGGAGCAAAACAAACCAAAAACAAAAAACAACAACATGAGAGTTGTCAAAAGTGAAGACAGGAGACATTTATTTGAATACCTTTGAATATATATGGTCATGCCAACTGTGTTTTAATGAGCTGGAGAATATGTTTCTCACTTATGGGATCACTAAGGCAGATACAATGGTGAACAGATAGACATAACTCCCACAAAGTAATGACACTGGTCTTGATCCTACAACTACTTAAGATCTATAGCATCTTTAGTGCTTACACCATGCCTGATTAATCACTTTCTTCTTACCTTGCCTTGACTCTTCACTACGAAAAAGCAACATCCTGCATAATTTAAAGCTCTCTTCTACAAGGAGTCAAAGTTTTAGAATTTCAGAGTCAAAAACCCTTTGGGGACACTTGAGGTGGCATTAACGGGGACAGTATTGCCTTTGGAACCAAGAAACTTGGGTTTAAGTCCAGGCTCGGCAACTTGCCAGCAGTATGTCAGTGTGGTCAACTACATTTACACGGTCTCGATTTTATCATCCATAAAAAAAGATATTAATACTGTTATAGGAGATTAAAATTTTTAAAAAGTAAAAGCACTGTTTATGTATTTTGTTTGTATGTGCACGCACACATATGCATGTGTACATAGGCAATGCCTGTTACAGATTGCAGGGATTGTTTTGAAATGTGGAGGAAGATATTTAAGTCTGCAAGGAGCCTCACTGGAAGAATTATATAGCAAACTGCAGGTGGAAGAAATCATAAGGCCACATAGTACTAGTCCAACTTTTATTATGGAAGAAACAGTTTTCCCTGTGTGGCCTGGTTAGTATGCTTTGCGTGCAGAACCCAATTTTGACAGTTCCCACCTGCTCACAGTTACCCCACTGGGTTTAAGAAGTGAGCACACAGGCCTCCAGTGAATCTCCCGGGGGAAAAGAGAACAAAGTGAGAGGGTATCTCTACAATGTCTGGCTCATCCTGTTCTTCCAACACTGATTAATGTGTACAATTTTCTTTTAATTCACTGGTGATGAATCTTTGATTTTATGCTCCTGCTGTGAGTGTGTTCTAGAGGGTCTTTTTGCTCAGCTGAAACAACACTTAACTCACAGAGTTGTTCTGAGGGTCAAACTAGCTGCTATTCCTGAACAGCCTTAAAAACAGAAAACAGAGTTCAAGAAAACACTAATGTATTAACTTTCGATGTGTTATAACTCCTATGTTTTAATGTGCCTCTTTTTCTTCACTGCTTTGTTGTTACAAGTAATAAGTGCTAATTCTACGTTTAAAAAAAAAGAGAGAGAAGAAAATAGGGAGTAGAAGTAATTTCTTTCTAATGACCAATCACCACCTAGAGAAAAACATCATTTTTCATGGCATTTGTGTATTTGTTTTTGCACATATAAAATGCTATGCACATTTGTCTGATAACCTGTACATAGGTAAAGTAGTTTTACATCATAATTCGTAATGGTGCATAGTACCCCATTATAGAAGTGTAACGTAATGTTCTTGCCCCATTTCCCTTTGTGGAATATGTATGTTCTTTCAATTTTTTCACAATTGTAAGTAATGCTATGATAACCTTTGTGTCTGTGTCTATATGTATATGTATATATTGCTAAGTAATTTTAATATATTTGACAATTATATCTAAAAAGTTGTTAGTAGACTGCAGAATGCCAATTTCCCAACATGCAAATCAACATTGACTATTCTCCTTTTTTAATCATTAGCCATTTGATCAGTTGAAACTTACATTTTATGGTTGTTTGGACTGCACTTCTTTGGCTAAGTATGAGGCTCTATTTATTTTTGATATTTACTGACCACTAATACTATTCCCACTATAAATTTCCTGTAAGCTTCCAATAAATTGTTAAATTTCTGATACTCTGCTTTTTTCAAATTACGTAGCACAATACCAGGAACAAAGGATCACTCAATAAATACTTTTATTTGTTTTCTACAATTCTTGTTCAGGAAATAAAAAGCAGAATCAGATCTATAAATACAGGGAACAACCTTATGGTGGCGAGAGGGAAGCGTGGAGGGGGGATGGGGAAAATGGGTCAAGGGGAGTGAGAGATACAGGCTTTCAGTTATGAAATGAGTAAATCACAGGAATAAAAGGCATAGCATAGGGAAATAAAGTTAACGGTATAGTAACAACACTGCACAGTGACAGATGGTAGCTACACTCGTGGAGAGCGTAGCATACATAATATATAAACTTGTTGAATCACTATGCTGTATACCTGAAACTAAATATGTGTCAACTATACTAAAAAATGCTTATTTCGATCATTTTTTCTATTGCAGAATTTATAGTTTCTTCTTTAATTACCAAGAAGCATTAATATATGAAACATATATTATATAAATACATACTAAATATATTAACCCTTTCCTCTGTGTGTGTGTATATATATATATAGAGACAGAGACAGAGAGAGAGAGAGACTACAAAATATACCAACTGTACATACTATAGACCTACTATACTATAAAATATATTTATCCATTTATCACTTGTCTTTTAACTTATATATTAGGTTTTTGCCAAAAATATTTTATTATTTAGTATAAACTTTCTGAAAATGTCTTTTATATTATGATGCACTAAAAGGTTTCTCTACCCCCAAGTTATATACATATGTATCTATGCTTCTTCTAGTAACTGTACGATTTAACGTTTTACCTTTAGTAAAATCCATCTGGTACTAAGATGTGAGGAGGGTTTAGAGTTAGTCAAGAAAAACTCACCCTTTGTCTTTTCACTTCCCACAGCAAGAGCACACCTGTGCCCTGGCCGTGAGAAGCATGCAGACTGTGAGTAGCAATGAAGCCAGTTTGCTGTGTATACCAAAGGTAAGACTAATACCTGCTGCCAATTCACTGCGTGCCCTGAGACGGCAAGGCTCACCAGCAACCCAGTCTCCTTGTTCTATTCTGACCTCTCGGATGGTCCAGGCAGTGAAGGACCATGCTGCTGATGCTTGTTATTTGTTGCTGGTTGGTTTCATTTCTTCTCACTCTTATTTCATCCAAAGATGCAACAATGGTCATTGATGTCACTGTATATTGTTGCCCTCCTATGGAAAAATAACCCCATTTGCTGCCCAAACCTTCGAGTGAGCACGATGCATCATCCCTTTGAATGCACGATGGAAAAAAGCGTCCCTTCACATATAAACTAGATAACTGAGTGCTGTCAAGCCCTTGCAGAGTGTTTTTGGTTAGGAATATGGTCCTGCATGCCTCTTAGTCAGGACTATGTGGCCATCTTTGGTTTGTCTTCTGTTCCCAGACGTAAACAGAGGAGAGCCCAAATGTAGCAACAGCAGATATTACAAGGAAATATCTGGGGAAAGCCTAAACAATTAGCCAGATGAGAGACAACATCTGGTTGAGATTGGTCACATGCATTGTACTGTATCCTTACTGTTAAAAAAAAAAAGGTTTTAAATTGTAGTATTCCATTTATATAGCATTCTTAAAATAACAAAATCATCGAGATGGAAAACATATTAGTTGTTACCATGGATCAGGACTGGGGAGTATTCTACTATAACAGAGAAGCCCAAGGGGATTCCTTCCTGATGATGGAACAGTTTGGCATATTTATTGTGGCTGTCATATGTGGTAAGATTCGCAGAACTACACACACACACACACACACACACGTGCTTGTAGGAAGTGGTGACATCTGAATAACCTGTGCAGTCATGGTTTTGATGCTGTACTAGAGTTCTACATGATTTTATTATCAGAGGATGCTGGGTGAAGGGTACATGCGATCTCTCTGTGCTACTGTTGCAACTTCCTATGACCCTATAATTATTTCAAGATAAAAAAACAAACAAAAACAAAAAGCCCTTTCTAATACAAGATGGTATTAGAGTACGAGGTACAAGAGTAGTTATTTCCAGCTTTATAAATGTGAAGGGTTAGTTTTTCTGCACAGTCTGAAGCAGAGAGTAAACCAAATACCACAGTATCTGCAGAATGAAGAGAAAGCATGGAGTTTTTCAATTATCCTATACCCTACATGCCTTCAAAACAAACTGTAATAACCCAAAGGCTAGAAGTCAGTGAACCTTCAATGTTGAGTGCACTTTTTACATCATCTGTGTTTGGAACAAATGTTTTCATGCCACAAAATTTGTATATTGGAACTCTAACCCCCAGTGTGATGGTATGCGAAGGTAAGGCCCTTGGGAGATACTTAGGTTTAGTCTAGGAAACTCTCCTGAAGGAACTTTTTCTTTATTCTCCCATAATCCCATGATGGGATTAGTATCCTTATGAGAAGAGGAAGACAGGGGCACCTGGGTGCCTCAGTAGGTTAAGTGTCCAACTTCAGCTCAGGTCATGATCTCGTGGTTCATGAGGTCAAGCCCCACATCGGGCTCTTTGTTGTCAGTTCAGAGTCCACTTTGGATCCTCTGTTCCCTTCTCTCTGCCCCTCCCTTGCTCACTCTCTATCAAAACTAAATGTTTAAAAAATAAACGAAGAGGAAGAGAGACCAAAGCTTGCTCATAGTTTTGCCCCCACCCCCCCCCCCCGCCCTTTCTCCCTCTGCCATGTGAGGACACAACAAGAAGGTGGCCATCTGCAAGCCAGGAAAAGGGCCCTCACTAGGAAACCAAATGTGTCATTGCCTTGATTTTGGACTTGTAGCCTGCAGAACTCTGACAAACAAATGTTTGTTGTTTAAGCCGTCCAGTCTGTGGTATTTTGTTATGGCAGTGTGAATAGACAAATGTAGACTAGGAGACTCTCCTGAAGCAACTTTTTCTTTATTCTCCCATAAGACTTGGTTTCTTTCTCTACTACTGAATCCACTGAGATGGTATTTCCCTACATGTCTGATACCCCATTGGGTTGCAAACAAGCGAGGACTCTACTGAGTGGCTTATAAATAACAGAAATTTATTTTTCAGAGTTGTGGAGACTGGGAAGTCCAAGATCAAGGCACTGGCAGATTTAGTGTGTCATGTCTTTTTGTATAACTTCACATGGTCTCTTTGATAAGAGCACTAATCCCATTCATGAGGCTCTGACCTCTTGACCTGATCACTTCTCAAAGGTCCCATCTCAATCCCATCACCTTGTGGGGCAGGATTTTAACATATGAATGGGGGGAAACAGATTTTAACATATGAATGGGGGGAAACAGACCTACTAATAAAATTGTGTTGAAAAACACTAATGATGTAAACCTGAATTAAAGCATGAAAGAGCAAAAATGAGGAGAACTATCAAATACTGTAAGAACGTATAGAATACATACCTGTGTCCTATATAGTCCCATGATATTATGATGTGATTTTTGTCTCCCATTTTATATGTTAATTAGTGATATATTTTCATTGTTTCTTATGTTTTGTGAGACTAATTGCAGAAAAAAAGGGGTGTAGTGTTGAGGTCAGGGTTAGGATTAAAGTAGAGGGTGGGGTAGATTGACAGTAAAACTCAGATAACTAAATTATATTCATTAAGGCTAAACTTTCTAACAGAGTGACAGTAGTTTATTTGAGTTAAATAAGACAGAACATTATTTCTCTGTCACATGACAAACAGTCCAGTAGTGAGTATTCCAGGCTGGGAGGATGGAATGGCCACAAGCAGGGTTCCTTCCATCTTCCTCCACCACCTGCTGGGCTGGTTTTCCTCCTCTGCATGGTGGAGTTTGGTCACTGCCGCAATCAATTTCTAGCTTACGGAATGGAGGAAAGACAAAGTCTAGGAAAAGCAGCTTTGCCTCTAAGTAGATGACATGAATGGTTTCACACCACGTCTTGAGCCTAGTTAGCTGCAAGGGAGTCCAGGAAATGTAATCTGTGCCAGGGAGGCATTATGCCCAGCTTAAATTTTGTAAATTCTCTTCTAAAGACACATGTGATAACACATAAATATGCATTTTTCTATAATATTTGAAAATTAATGAAGTGTATTTACTCAATTAACATATTTGATCCTTTTTTAAAGTTTGTTTCTTATTTTTGAGAGGAAGGGAGGGAGGGAGTGTCAGTGGGGGAGGAGAAGAGAGAGAGGGACAGGGAGAATCCCAAGCAGACTCTGAGCTGTCAGCACAGACCCTGGTGCAGGGCTCAATCACACAAATCATGAAATCCCGACTTGAGCCAAAATCAAGAGTCAGACGCTTAACCAACTGAGCTACCCAGGCACCCCTTAATCCTCCTCACTTTTATAGGAGGCTATATTTGAATTCAGTTCCTAGCTCTACAACATACTAGTTGCATTGGCCGTGAATCTAAACTTCAGTTGTTTTCATCCTTCAGTGGTCAAGAGTGCTTTGTGACAATTGTGATAATTAAATGAGATAATTTATTGTGACAGTTATATGTGATAATGAATGTAAGTTGCTTCTCACAGATTCTGTGCTCAAAAATGGCAGCAATTACTTGTAGATGGTCACATTTCATTATCATCTTTTAAAATGTTCACTAGATTTCCTTACTTTAAGACCATTCCTGTGGAAAATCAACTGGACAGTGTGACAAAATGTTTGATTTTTGGCTTTCTGGGTTTAGTGGAAGGTTGAGGGTTAAATGCCTCAAACCAACGCAGAAAAAGTCACTAACCCACACATCAGTTACTAGATGCAGAACCAAATGTACCAGCAATCAGTATATTTCACATACAGCAAAGACAGCCGCATGTGAGAAATATTTTCCGGTAATTTTCAAAGCTTAACATATTCCTAGATTATTATCTATTTGAATGTATAAAAGAGAGAGAGTATATTCTCGGAAATTTTTAAACTCTGCATTAATCATGTTGATGACTTTGCAGTCTGCGTTTTTGTAAATATATGAGATGGATGTAAAGGAAAGAAAAACAAGTACACAATTAGCATATAACCTATAAATCGGCAGACAAAGGACTATTATAATACAGTAACACATGATTACTGTGCTGTAATTAAAACAGATGTATTTCTAAATTTAAAGTAGAGCTCTGAATTATTTGAAAACATTCTGTATTATTCTTCAGACTTATGTTAAGGTTCAACTCTAGCATATATACAATGCACCAGATAAGGAGGGGTGATGAATAGGTTATATCCTGCATGCCCAAATCTGATCAATGGCTAGTGGTGACTTATTGGGTTGTGTTCATAATGATTCTGAGGTCCTATTTGGCATGAGGGGGAAAGAATTAGTTGAATTAGCTGCTCATGTCTGTTATGAGCATTGCAGGACACACAGGCATTTGTTTGGGTTCCTGTAACCTTTCATGATAATGCAGGCTGGCTCTTCAGTGATTAGTGGAGTGCCTGGAACAAATGCGCAAACTGTTACCCCAATGAATGAACAAATGAATTCCCTTTTAGTGATTTCATTTTTCCCAATTAACTCATCATTACGATGTGAATATTTCAAAAAACTTTATATATTAAGTATAGTATTAGGTTCATATCAAAAGTGAGAGGAAGATACAGATATTTCTCATATATCTGTCCCCACCCATACCTAGAATTATCTGTTGGCAATATCCTCCACCAGAGTGATACCTTTGTGAACAAATAATGAACTGACATTGACACATCCTAATTACCCAAAGCCAGTATTTCACACTAAGGAACTCTTGGTGGTGTATATTGTACGGGTTTGGTCCAATGTATAATGACGTGTATCTATCATTATAGGATCATACAGACTGTTTTCAATGCCCTAAAAATTTACTTGGCTCTGCCTATTCATCCCTCCTTCCTCCACCTCTGGTAACAACTAATTTTTTTTTTCACTTTCTCCAGGGTTTTGCCTTTATCAGAAGGTCACAGAATTGTAATCATACAGAATGTAGCCTTTTTAGATTAGCCTCTTTCACTTAGTAATATGCATGTAAGGTTCCTCCATAACTCTTCATGGCTCAGTAACTCGTTTCTTTTTAGCAGTGAGTAATATTCCATTGTTGAGATGTACCACAGTTCATCCGTTCAGCTGCTGAAGGACAGCTTGAGTACTTCCAAGTTTTGGCAATTATGAATAAAGCTGCTATAAATATCCATGTGCAAGTTTTTCTGTGGACATAAGTTTTTAACTCCTTTGGACCATACCAAGGAGTGCAAGTGCCCCACTGTATGGAAAGAATAAGTTTAGTTTTATAAGAAATCGCCCAAGTATCTTCCACAGTGGCTGTGCCATTTTGCATTGGCACTAGCTCTGAGAGTTCCTCTTGTTCCAAATCCTCACCCGCACTTGGACTTGGGCCATTCTAATAGGTGTGTAGTGGTATGTCCTTGTTTTAATCTGCATTTATCATGTGGAACATCTTTTCATATGCTTGTCATCTGGGCATGTTCTCTGGTGAGATGTCTATTCATATCTATGGCCCATCTATTTATTTTTATTCTAAGTAGGCTCCACACCCAACATGGGTCTTGAACTCAAGACTGTGAGAGTAAGAGTCTCATGTTCTACCAACTGAGCCAGCCAGGTGCCCCTCTACAGTCTATTTATTATTCATGTGGTATGTTTTCTTATTCTTGAGTTCTGAAAGTTCTCTGTATGTTTTAGATAACGGTTCTTTATCAAATGTATCTTTTACAAACACTTTTTTACCTCTACACATTTTCCCTAGAGTGTAAAATACCAGCATTGTATGCATTATACCTGGATTGGCTCTGTATTAGTTTTATATTGCTGCCGTAATAAGTTACTACCAAGTCAATGGCTCACAATAACATCCATATATTAGCTCACATTTCTGCAAGCAGAGATTGTCTACTTAGGACTTCACAAGTCCAAAGTCAAGGTTTTGGCTCGTTGTGTTCTCACCTGGAGCTCAGAGTCTTCTTCCAAGCTCATTTCTGTCACTGGCAGAATTTAGCTCCTTTTGATTGTAGGAGTAAGGTCCCTGTTTACTTGCTGGCTATAGACTGTGGACTACTCTCAGCCCTTCAGGGTTCCCTGCATTCCATCTCAGTCACTTCATCCTCAAATCAGCAGTAGGAATTCATGTATCTTTCACATCTGACTTCAGCCAAAGTTCTCAAGTGATTAGCAGGTGTATCTAGATAATCTCTTTATCTTACTGAAAGATAACTGTGCCATATAACACAACATAACTGCAGAAGTAAAATTTCATCACATTTGCAGGATCTGGAGATTTCAGAAGACTAGCACTGAGGGGTATATTAGAAATTCTGCTTATCACAGGCTCACTGGCTCACATTATACGCCATTCTCCAAGTGCCATTTTTCCCAATGACAAAATATCTTAGAGCTATTCCCATTTTAAGTGGCATGCAATATTTTATACTCTACATGTAATAAAGTCTACTTAATTTTTCTGCTGATGGGGATTTCAGTTTTTATTTTTAATTCTTATATAAAGATAAAAGCCACCAACTCTGGCATTGCATATTACAAGTATACTGAAGTATTTGCTCCATACAAGATACTTCAAAAGGATTATTTCCATCATCTATTAAACAAATGAATTCTTAACTTTGGCAAAATTTTCAGAAGAGTTCTCCATAGATAGAAACAAAGACAGAGTAATAGGGATACATCTATACGTAGAGAGAACACTTTAAAGTTTTAAATTCTAGCATTACTATTTTTGATTATCTAGTCAGGATATATTTTCAAAAGTCAGAATATCATAAACCCATGTTATGATGGTGACATCTCCCACCGGGTTGTCAATGAGCTTCAAGGAACCTTTCTTTATGTTGTACTTGTTTACATGTCTGTCTAGCCTGCTGATTTTCCTGAGTATTAAGTATTGCCTCATTCGGTTTCATTGCCTTCACAGCTTCTTTTACATGGAGAGTAAAATTATCATGTAGTGTTTAAAGATTGCAGTCAGATAGGTTGGTCAAATGCAAATAAAAGAGTTGGTTGTTCTCAAATTCTGTCTCCATATGGGTCCCTTTGCCGCCTACAGCTTTTCCTCCCACTGTCCCAAGTAGCTCTGCCACTTGCTAGCTGTGTGATACTGAGAATACCTTTACATATTTTTATTTAAAAAGGGTGAATGTGGACTTATAGAAAAGTTGAAAAGATGGTACAGACAGTTCCCGTATACCCTTCACCCAGCTTCCTCTATTATCCCGCAGAAGTGTAGTACATTTATTAAAACTAAGAAATTTACACTGCTACGATATTATTCCCTCTAGACTTTATTAATTTTTCACCAGTTTTTCCACTAATGGCCTTTTTCTGTCCCGTGATCCAATTCAGGATCCCATATTGTATTTAGCCATTGTGTCTCCTTAGTATCTTTAAAATATGTTTTTCAAACATAAATTGGGGATAGTATCCATACCAACTTACAGCTTCCTTGACAGCGGTGGGTGAGCAAACAGAGGCTAAGCACTTTGGATAGACTGTATCATGTAATATTTGCTGCAGTAGAAAAGAGACATCACAAATATTCTTGTACTTGAACATTTGTGGGCATATGTATGATTTCTTCTGGGTTATAGACTTAGAAAAGGAATTAATGGATAAAAAGATCGTTACATTTTAAACTAGGACTGGTGCACATTTTTCCCAAATAATATACCAATGTGAATTAGAATATTCACTTTCCTATGTCCTCTCTGATAGCAGATTAACGATTGTTTTCAGTCTTGCCCACTAGATGGATGAAAAACAATGTGCCCTAGTTTTTAAAACTCATATACCTCTGCTTTCTACTGCAATAATGCATTCTTTTAGCAGTTTACTGGCCATCTGGGGGCGCCTGTCTGGCTCAGTTGATAGAGCATGTGACTCTTGATCTCAGGGACATGTGTTCAAGCCCCACAGTGCGCAGAGAGCTTACTTTAAATAAATAAATAAATAAATAAATAAATAAATCTTTAAAAGTTTATTAGCCATCTGTATTTTTCATCTGTGAACTGTCAGGTCATATCCTTTGCACATTTTTCTATTAGGATGTGTGTTTCTTAGTGATTTCTGTGATACTTCCTATATTCTGGAAGTTAACTGTCTATATGTCGCATGCATTGCAGTACTTTCTCTCAGTCTTATACTTGACTGTTAACTTTACAATGCTTTAAAACAAACTTTGACCATGGTAATATTTGTGTAATAAAATTTACTAATATTAATATTTTTCTATGGATTCTGGATCTAATAATGTTTTACTTAAGATGGCATTTTTTAAAGCATATGCTATTTTAATAACTTTATAGATATTTTAAAATATTATACTAATTGATCAGGATTTTTTGTATATGATATAAAGAAAGATGCCATATATGGGATATATAAACTCCCATATATGCCATGCATGCCATCTATATTGAAAACAATTATATATTTTAAAGTTCAGGCAAATTCATTGTCATATGAGATCATCTGGAACACTGTTCCCTTCCATTAATCCTGATTATCAGGGTAGCTACATTTTACATTTCTCTCATTATTATTATCGATATCCAAGGATAAACATGCTAAGAAACAAAGAGAAAGAGCAAGAGAGTGAGCAAGAGGCTGCATACTAAGAGAAAAATAACCACAAAGCCCAAGGAAAAATTTGACCATGAAGCACAATTATTTTCCAGTGATATGTGGGTAACAGTTGTCTCCCTAGCTCCGTGTCCGTCACACACACACACACACACACACACACACACTTACACTCTGAGGAAAAAAAATCAACAGCTCGGATGAATTCATGTGTCATGTCATTTTTAATGGTAAAAATGTGTGTTCTGTGAATAAAATTAGTCACATATTCATTTAGAATATTAGAAAATTCAGTGTAATTCTGATAAGGCCATTAATGAAAACTGGTTTCTGATACTTAGCATCCTTATTTATACTATATTAAGACTTAATATGCAAAAAGGCAGACTTTATGAAACCTTGACTCCAGATGATAGGGGTAACAGTTCATATGCGAGTATGACTGTGAAGAGAAACTACTCTCAGGGCCATCTCCACCCTACTCAGCACTCTTTTAGAATTCGTTAAAGCCTCCCTCTGGGCAGGCTTCCATGACTTAGGTACAGGCAATACGTTTTTTTTCGGGAAAAAAGTGCCCCATCTTCTGTAAGCCTGAATTACACTCAAGGGTGCAGGGCGTGTCTAGGCAAGTATCCTCATCTCACCCCCACAGCCAGGTGACTGTATGCAGGGCAAAAATGTACAACCATATGCAGTGGTTCTGATGCCTCTGACCTGAAACCCTCATTGTAAGCTTAATTAACTCTGCCAATTTGAAGGTTGATATAGTGTAAGACATAATTTCTCCCCAAATCAAATACTAAAGTAAAAATGTGATAACTAGTAATGAAAGGGAAAGGTCTCAGGCATCCCCAATGAAGACAACCTAGAACTAAATTATCAAGATCCAATAAATTGTCACTGGTAAGTGACACTGCACTCACTATTAATTCTGATAGAGATATTGCTATTTATAAAACCAATCAAAGAAATAAATTGGGATTATACTACCCATTAACTACACGTGATTTTGCATTTATTTTTAGCTGCATTTAAGTTCATTAGTCCTTTGGGTAGGTTCTATAATGCCTTATGTTATGGCTCCCAAAATGTTATGACCTAAGAATCACTTGGCTAATTATGTGCATGGAATAGAAAAGAAGTAAGAAGAGAAGGTACTCTGGGTCAACATGAGGAGTGCCTCTACAGGGCAGTAAAGGCAGAGGGAAAATTATTCATCAGAATTAGGAATTAGATTTGGTCTTCTAAGATTTAAAGGAAATATCAAAGGCCTAGAAATTCCCCTTTTGTTAATTTAACATCTATACTGAAGGTGGATTCTAATAAGGTTTTTAAAGAACTACATAAGATGGAGCACCACGTAAAAGCAAAGACAACAACCCAACACAATCATTCATCAACCTCAGTATCATTCTTCCCAAAGATCCCCTGAGATACACATTAGTAAATTTTTGTTGACTACAGACCTTACTGGACAGAAGAAATATGTTATTCTTGCTTCTGGCTGTTACAATAAAATGCATAAAATCTGTTAATACACTAAGTGGATATTAACTCTTGATGACCACAAACCCAAAGTTCATTTTGAAACAGGCTACCCTTGCATATATGTAGGTATTTGTCTCTATGTATCATATAAAACTTGTTGTTAAAACCAAACCATACTCTTGTATTTGTTCCTGTAAAACAGTGTTTTGCCATGTGACAAATAATCGAATAATTGCATTGTACAAAGCTGGGAGCTTTTACTAAAGAATGGTTACAATAATAAATAATCATAAAGAGCACAGGGCAGTACAGTGTAGAGTGGTAGTGGACCCAAGGTAAGCCGGGGTCATCTACTCCAGTTTGCTTTACTAACACAGGAACAACTCCAGGTTGCAGCTTTCTCTTCTGTCATCTTCTCTAGCAAGGATGTAATTGGTTGTTAGTCTAAAAATTGGGTTTTTTTTTCACTCTTTTCTTCTGACTTGGACCCCATCACTATATTTCTTATAGAAATGAAAGATTATGAAGGGGAGGAGAATGTGCCACCCCAAAATATTCCTCTTTGTCACAAAGATTATTGTAGGCTGATTATTTTTAAAAACCAGCAGACATAGGAAAACCTCTGAAAACCAATTAGGAGTTATCCTTTCTTAAGATAAAGAATTATAAGGAAAATCTCCATTTGTACAGGTATCTTACTTTATGTACCAAAAAGAGGAGGATAACTCAATCTCTAGAAACTCATCAATCGATTAGGCATGGACCTAAATCTATGTAACCTTTCCCTTGTTTACTGTGCCCTTCCTGATAACTGGCTATCCTCTCCCCAACCCCACCAACATCTTGTGTCTTTAGCTGAAGATGACATTTAAGATGATGGCTTGGGCCATTTTAAGGAGTCAGTTTTTCCTGGGTGTCCCACATGTATATAGTAGTTGTCCCCCATATATACAAAAAGAGGTACACATGTTATTAAACTTCGGTTTGTTTTTCTCATGTTCATCTGTCTTTTTTATTACTAGGGGGTGGGGATCTCAACCAGGCACCTAGAAGGGTAGAGGGAACATTATTTTTCTCTTCCCTACAACCTTGAGAAAATTGGTAGTAAGAAACCTCACTAAAATGGCTTTGGCTGGGGTAGTTCTCAGACCCTACCACTCATTGTCAGTTGCAGACCCAAAAGAAAGAGACTGACCTTGTACTTGGATACTACTTTAGTATTCCAGCAGAAGGAAGAGACATTTTCCTTACCCTCCACCCCAACCCCCCAACAGCTCAGCCACCATACTTCAAACTCCAAGTTTACTGTCATGGACTTTTAGTTCATAACAGCCCTTCCAACTGACCCCTTTTCTCCTTAAAAACTGTACCTCTCCTTTGTTCCCCAGACTTGCCTGAGGTTTTGCCACAGCTTGTTTGTCCTGCATGGCAATTCTCTTTATTCCTGAACAAACCCATCTTTGGCTGGTAAGTAACAGGCAGTTTTTATCTGGTTAAAGATAACAATCTCTACACATATTTCTTAGTCATTTTTCTCTATGGCCTCTGTGATGTTTGAATCAGAACTTCAATTATCAAGTACTTACTAGATAATTTAGTAAAAATACTTAGTAAGCCCATATTTATTTCTGTTATTAATTTAGTATTAATAGATTTGTTTTCTGCATGTTTTACAATGCAGCAATAGAAGCACATTTTTTTTAGTAGAAGCAAATTTTAATATTAGATTCCTGCAGTAAGGATCAGTATTTCACTTAAAATATATAACAACATGGAAAAACTGTCAAAAGCAATGGGAAAACAAAACTGGGTGCCTGGCAGGTCAAGAAATGGGTTACATTTGATGGTAAGAGTACAGATTTATTTTTATGGTCACTGAAAGCCTTGAAATTGTTTTTAGAGAAAGACCAGGAAAGGAGTAAGTATTTCTAAGAATTAACCCTAAATTGTACTTGTAATATATATCATACTGTATAACCCTAACAATTTATTTCAGAGTGGAGGAAGCATTGCCCTGATGTTATAAGGAGTGGCACTAGAAACAATATATTGCCCCACATTATAGACTCAGAGCCAGAGTTGGTCTGATACCAAAAGCTGTCCCCTCTCCCTCTCTCTAGGTAATTTGGAATGGGGGTGGAGGATGCAGTGGATAGGAAGGAAGCTAAACATACAGAGAATAATATAGAAATAATAGACAATCTTTCAAGGACTATTTCTACAGATGATAGCAGGGGATACAGAGCTCGTGAACACAGGCTATAGAGTCAGATATTGAGAGCAGCGAACAGATCCAAGAAATATCTTAGAGAAAAATATCATCAGACATATTGGAGAAGAGAGAGAAAAGAAAAAAAATGGCATTGTATTTCAGCTCCAGTGATAGAATGATAGGAGATTTTTATCAAAATTTTAAACAATGCAGAAAAATGCTCCCCCCACACACACGCTTTAGGAGGGGGAAGTGATTTGATTCATTTTGTTTGTGTTGAATATGAAGTGCCCATTTGATAACCAAGTAAAGGTATCTACTATAAACTTGGGTAAAAGTATAAAAGCAGATAACAAAAGTCTAAGCCTTTACGATGGTGCTAAGTGATCACACACAGAGTGTATGTACATTGAGATAAGAAGATGGTCATGTTAGTATCCTGACAAACATAAGTCCTTAAGGCAAAAGTCCTTGGATGTACTTTGAAGGATGACTGAACCCCTTAAATTTTTTTAACATTTGTATGTGTGAGGGGGATTGCCTCCCATTTTGTAAAGAGTGTTCCCAGATTAGTAAGCTTCTCCAGTGGGTATTGAGAGCGTCCATGAACCTGAGTGTTTCTGCATGTTTTTGCTGGGTATGTCAAGAATGCAAGGTCACGATGACTCTGTACTCAAGCCATTTGTTAGGGTTGGGTTAGCAGGAGCAATCTTGAGAGATGGGTAGGCTTATGTACTGGTTGCTATAAAAAGGAAGACACCCCAAGCCCAGTGTTATTCAGCTGCAATGGAAGCCCACTCCATGTGGAACATCCATCAGGGCCCCGCTACATCAGCATCACATGACTCTGGGGAAAGGGGAGCCAAAACAAACACCCTGATGCTCACAGGGCTTGCTGTGCTATGAATAATAAATTTCTTGGTCTCTGACTCCAGAGTCTTGTGTTTTCTGTGAGCATCCATGAAATAGGAAGTAGGCTAGCTTGATAATTTATTAGCTTTTATGTAAGGTAAAATCAAATTCCGTACCTGATAATGGATCATGATGTGTTTTGTAAAGGTTTGAATATCACAGGTGGGAAATTAAAGTTGAGCCTATACGTAAACCTGAGAAGAGATAAAGTATGAGAGTCATTTTATGGAAATAAAAGATGGGGGAGGTATAAAGGAAAAACAGGAAAGAAGGTAATACCCCAAATTTATGAAGTTCAAGTAAACAAAGACGGAAGAATGATAAGTGAACTTGACAGTTAAGTTATGTGGGATATGAGTGGAAGCTAATTCAGAGGAATGGTGTGGGAAGTGAACTTTCAAGTAACTAGTACAGTGGTTCTCCATCATGTTGGTCTCAGGACTCCGAAACTCATAAATTATTGAGGACTCCCATGAACCTTTGCAAATGTAAGATATATCTACGGATATTTATATAATAAAAATTAACACTATTTTTTGTAAACATTGGCTTATTAATTCATTTTAAAGTAACAATAAGCTCACTGCATTTTAACATAAAATATTGAAGAAAACATGATGTTCCAAAACAACAAGAAGTGGAAAGAGTGGCACTATTTTACATTTTTAAAAATTTCTTTAATACGTGGCTTAATAGAAGATAAGTGAATTCTCCTATTTGTTTTTGTGCTCAGTCTGTTATGACATCACATTTTAAGGCCTCTGGAAAACTCTAGTATACATTTAGGAGAGAATGAGTGAAAAAGGTGAACAATGTTTTAGAATTATTATGAAAATAGTTTTGACCTTGAGGCCCCTCACCCTGAAAGTTTCTCAGCTATCTCCCCAGCGTCCCTGGATCATACTTTCAGAACTTGTGGAATAGAAGAAATCTAGATAGGGGCACCTGGGTGGCTCAGTTTGCTAAGTGGCTGACTTTGGCTCAGGTTGTGATCTCATGGTTCATGAGTTTGAGCCCCATGTTGGGCTCTGTTGTCAGTGAGAGCCTGCTTCAGATCCTCTGTCTCCCTCCCACTTACACACTCTCTCTCTTAAAAATATATGAACATTAAAAACAACAACAACAAAAAAAACCCAGAACAAATCTAGATATTTATGTGTGATACCTTGTAGCAGCCATGCCAGACCACAAAACAAAGAATAAAGATACTGCCACTGGTGGAAAGGAGCAAGGTGTTCAAGGAAATGTTAGTTGATTATTTGCTTTCATCTTCTATTAATTATGTTATGCAGTATAAGACAAAGTACAACTATTTGCTATTAGAAGACAAGTAGTGATTACTCTTGAGCAAGAGATGCGTAAAAACTCCGAGGTGGCAAAGAGAGGTTTCTAGCATAGCAAGGTACTGGTAAGTGCTAATTCTATGACTGCATTCAGTTAGTAAAAATTAAACAAGTTACATACACTTATCATTTCCACCTTTACCATATATATACCACACTTTAGTAAAGTTAGAATATATAAATGGAAAGTCCTAAGTGCCAGTCTCATTATCTTTACTAATTCTTAAAACACAGGACTTCACTCTATCAACCAAATAAGACTGAAATCAAGCATAGTTTGATTGACAGATGATGCATGGAGAAACGTGTATGTACAGAGTTTAAAATTTTAAATTTTTTTTAACGTTTATTCATTTTTGAGAGACTCAGAGAGAGTGCAAGTGGGGGCTGGGCAGAGAGAGAGGGAGACACAGAATCTGAAGTAGTCTCTAGGCTCAAAGCTGTCAGCAGGGAGTCCGATGCGGTGCTCCCGCTCACAAACCAGGAGATCATGACTTAAGCCGAAGTCGAATACCCAACTGACTTAGTCACCCAGGGGCCCCCAGAGTTAAAATTTACATTTGCAGGATGCCTGGGTGGATCAGTCAGTTAAGCATCCGACTCTGGATTTCAGCTCAAGTCATGATCTCACGGTTTGTGAGATTCAGCCCCATGTCAGGCTCTGGGCTAACAGTGTGGAGCCTGCTTGGGATTCTCTCTCTCCCCCCTCTCTCTGCCCCTCCCCCACTCAAAAGTGCACACAGGCTCTCTCTCTCAACATAAATAAACTTTGAGAGATGGGTAGGCTTATATACTGGTTGCTATACCTATAAATAACTATAAAATAAGCTATAAAACTGAATTTTTTAAATAGTGACTAAGCTAAACATTCGTTACATTTATGTTTACACTTCCGTTTCTGTACAGAATGAATGTTTCTCAGCTGATGACAATCATTACTACAAATGGCTGACAAGTAGGCTGATTTCATTTCCCAGCTCCATTAGAAGGGAATGGAGACCAACCTTTCATTTCCAGTAAACTCCTCAACCCTATCAACATTCCACTTTGCGCAAGTTTCTTAAAAGGTAAATTCTTGGCTGGTCAATGATTCTCTTCAATGTTGTGAAAGGATATTAATTAACAGCTCTTATCTGTTTCTACCTATTAATTCCAACCCCAGTATGAATGTATTCTTGTTGCACTCAGAGAAAGCACCAAAAATTTTTTAACGTGACAAAGAAAAGTTCCCCGAGAGATGGTTTTCTTTGTTATCTATGATTCTCACTTAGTTTGAACAATTTCCGGGAAAGTCTCAACACATCTCCAGGGCACATATAAAGCTGTAAGCCTAAGCACTTACACTAATGTGCTCCCCTGTTAAAGACATCAAATATGTCATAACTAATAGATGATTGTTGTGGGTTAGTGAGACTGAACATGCTTAACACTTACACGAATGTGCCAAAGCAGTGATCACTTCAATTATCTTGGGCATGAAGACTAACTTCTTTACACCTCCGTGTAAGGTAGAACAAATATTTCATAGTTTGTAACAAAATAAGCATTATTGAAAGTAAAAGCAACTCATTCAGTGCCATGATGGTGAAATGAACTAAGAGCCATACCACTGGAAAGGTGGAAAGGTATTTCAGCAAAAGAGCACTTTTCCCCTGCTGAACACTGAGAAAAGGCTTTAAATAACATCAGACAAGTTAAGTGAATAGTACAGAATATTTTTGCCTAGCCATTCCATTAATCCATTGTCTAGTCCTAGAAGAACAACAGAGGCTATCTTAAAGTAATAAAAGTATTGTAACTACATTCACTGTAGGAAAAGTGCCCTCTTCTACAGTGTGATCACTACTAAAGGCAATCATTCATACTTTCATATACTTCTTGTTTACTTTGGAGTTTAAGCTGTATTAATCACCACTCCTTCTTCAGTTGAAAAGCACATTAAAATCAGTGAAGGATGCCTCCTTGCAGTAGTATTTGCTAGCAACAAGCTATGATCTGCAACATTAATTGACATATACACATACACAGAAACACAGACACCAATTTAGATTGAAAAGCAGTGTTAAGAAATTTAAACAAGGGGCATCTAGACCACGAGTTGGGGGAGAAAAAGAAAAAAATACACAGTTAAATTTTGCAGAGGTTTTTAAGTTATTGAAGTAATTTCAGCAAGTAAGTGATCTCCATGCCATCAGCAGCTAATTAAAATGGTTATACAGCCGGATGTCCTGGTACTACAAAATTTCACAGGTCGGAATAACTATAGTAATGGAGCAGAATTCTTGAATTAAACCAATTGGTATCAAGGGCTTTACTCTCAGAAGGTATGAAACAAGTTAACAGCCTAATCTGGAAAGTATACATAGGGGATTTTTGGAAAAGTCTTGAATTTCAGGATTATGCAAGTTAGAGGAAGGCCAGGAGGTTCTAGGAGATAAAACTCCCAGCCCTCTCCATATTTAATATTGCACTGGGCTCAACAATTCTGAAATGAGCAATTCTTTACGTGTAGATACTTTACATGCAGACCATGCAACAGCGGTCTCTACATTTTTTTTTAAGCATGAGAATCCCCTGGAGGGCTTCTTAAAACACTGGTGACTGGGCCCCACTGCCAGAGTTCCTGATGCAGAAGGTCTGGACTGGGCCTTGAGAATTTACATTTCTAATACTATCTATGCTGATGCTGCCTGCCCTGGGATTGCACTTCAAGAACAGTGCTCTGGAAAACAGCCAAGTTCCTACCACTGTTCTCAAAGTTGAACATGCATATGAATCTCCTGGTTATCGTACTGAAATGTATACAAAACACATGGCAAACCTATGAAAACGCAGATCCTTAGTAAATGTGGCGATGCCAACTTCTCTGCTCTGTGGAACACATTCTGAGAAACAAGGAGCTTTAGTCTCTTAGTATGAATCCATTTATCATACCATTCTTTCTTAAAGGGAAAAACACAGTAAAGCTTGAAAGCACCGTTGGGGGAAGGATTGTAAGGGACAGAAGAGCAACAGATGAAGTTGGGGTTAAGCTCAGATGGACTGTGTCACGCCAAAGGCAAACTAAACCAACTTCATAGTTTCTCCTCAGTCTGACACTTTTTCCCCAGGTAGTATGAAAAATAGACTTTTAATGGTTTATACTGCATTTATCTAACTTTGAAATTAAGTGTTCAGAGCCCAGCAGATGCGAAATAAAACATTCTTACCTATATTTTCTGTAAAGGGTTATTTCTAGAATTTTGAAAGGAAACTTAATGGCAACTACATAATTACTACTTTTTACAAAAAGCTTAGTTACCTGTTTTTGTCCTGTCTTTCAAACGTTATAGCCATCAACTCTCTGGTGACAATACTTAGCCTTCAATGTATCTAGTGATTATAGATGAGCCCATGACTAACTACTGTAGAAGGTAATTAGGCATTTGAGGCCATGCTTTCTTAAAAAGAAATCTGTGTACAAATTATGCTTGGTAAAGAATAAAGAAAGAAAATAAGAACTCCTACTGCAAACCCCAATCTTCTGTTTACTCTGGTCTCTCTATGTGCACACACAGGTTCTTTGTATATTTTGGTTAACAGTCCATTATCAGATGT
Source organism: Prionailurus bengalensis (assembly GCF_016509475.1). Taxonomy (NCBI): domain Eukaryota; kingdom Metazoa; phylum Chordata; class Mammalia; order Carnivora; family Felidae; genus Prionailurus; species Prionailurus bengalensis. The sequence continues at coordinate 22,138,859 of NC_057361.1, read as the reverse complement.
GTCTTTTGCAAATATTTCTCCCATTCTGTGGCTTGTCTTCTCCTTCACTTGATATTGTTTTTCTTAAAGCAGAAGTTTTACATTTTAATGAAGTCCAGCTTATTAATTCTTTCTTTCATGGATCATGGCTTTGGTGTTGTATCTAGGAAATCACCACCATACTCAAGGTAATCTAGATTTCCTCCATGTTATCTTCTAGGAGTTTTACAATTTTGCATTTTACACTGAGGTTTGTGATCCGTAAGGGATCATTTTTGCCAGTTATACACCAAGGCTTATAACTCACCTTAACCTACCAGATTGCTTTTTGATAGGGACATTTTAACATTAAATATTGAGCAAGACCCCCTTCCAGGTCATTCGTCTATGTGTAAATAATATAATTCGGGTAGTACGCTTTATAACAATGGTGACGATTCATTTGTATATTCATAATTATAAAAATTATAACTCATATCTCAACAAAGTCCAAGGAGACTCTACAGAGAATAAATGAGTACAGTGGGTGAGGAAGCATAGCAAAATTACAAGAGATGGTAAACTTCTTGAGAACAGTAGACCATGGTTTATTCATCTTTATGTCTCCGATGTGTTGCCTAATGCCTGTGAGTCAGATATAAGTAAATGTTGACATATGAATGCATGACAGAGTTAACAGCATTGACTTCTTCTGTACTAGTTGTTATGTGTGATAGGGTATAACACCATTGTATTAGACCATACTATATCCCTTACAATAGCTATCCTGTTCAGAGGAGGAAAGAGAGAGAGCCAATTCATGCTTATGCAAAAAAGAAATTTTACCTATGCATCATGTACTAGACATAGTTTGCACACATTATCTTTGGATGTAAATAATTTCATTCGTGTTTCTTGAGGTAGCTGAAGATAAGACTGATTAAAAGCTTAAGTTGTAAAGGTACTACCCTAGCTGTAACATGGACCTATGGTTCACGGAGTATTCATAAAAGGCTGTAGAGATCCTCCATAAAAACTGTAAAGTAGCAGCAGAAGAATCAACTACCTCTCAGCCCTGTCACATCAGGCCATTCCAAGGCCAATCTGAATTTTTGTGAGCCTACGCATATAGTTATTAACTGTCATAGGCAGGTACCATTCCACCTTTGTTCCTCGATATTTTGGTCTAAGAGTAAGAAGAAGCCTTCTGCACTCCGCTTCAGCCTATAGTACATAGCCTGAAAGTAGGTACACTGAGATTTTTATCCAGTCCCCTTTACTTACTGCTTAGAACAGATCAATTACTGGGCTAGACAGGAGGGAAGACATGACTGCCCATATTAAAACTAAGCAAGCTAACAGGCTACACTGATAACTATAATTGAAATTGGAAGTAATAATTGTATACTTTTGAGTAACTCAGTTAAATGTAACATAAATTACACTGTTAAAGAGGATCATTATGAAAAATTATTTCAAAACTAAAGCTAGCTAAGAATCCAGTTTTGGTTTAGAATTGCTTCACATTTGAAAATCATCCATTACATAATTCCATTAAACCTGCTCTGTATCAAAGATTGTTATAAGAGTTCAAAGATAAGTGCCTATATGCCAGTAATAATAATTTTGATAAAATATTATTACCAAGCCCCTACTATATTCAGGGCACTTTATATATTTTCTCACGTTTAAAACAATCTTTCACTGTGGGTTTTATTACTCTCCTTTTACAGATAATATCACAGGTTCAGAGAAATTGACTAACTGACCCAAGTTTACAAAGCTCATGATTAACAGTTGGGAGTAAATCCCTCCTCCTTCTGACTCGGTAGCGTTGTCCATTTTGCCATCCTGCCTTCATGAATTCAACTCCCAACTCCTCCATTGTTTTTGGATTAAAAAAATAAGAAAATAAAATTAACACTTATAGGGTGTATCAACAGGAGGACCATATAAATTATCCTCCAACCCAGAATACGTTTCAGAGTAAAAGGGGAGTATTAAAAATCTCCACAGGGAGTTATTATTCAATGGTCACACAGTTTCTATTATACTAGGTGACTATGTCCTACAGACCCACTATACGACATAGTGCTATAGTCAGCAATATGGGATTATGAATTTAAGATCGTAGATATCAAGTGTTCTTACCATAAACACACAAAATAAAATAAAAAAAACAAAAAACACAAAGGGACACAAGGAGACTTCGGGATGTGTTAGATGTATCTAGAACCTTGATTGTGGTGATGGCATCACGAGTGGGTGTGTATGTCCAACCTCATTTAACATCAGATTATACACATTACATATGTGCAGTTGTTTGTATATCAATTATACCTCAATAAAGCTTTTTAAAAGAAGCTTAAAAATTACCTCAAGGCAGTATGTGTACCCCGTGGAATATGGTCCCTTTTGTATTAAAGTTCCAGGCAGAAAGTAGAGGACACACTGGGAAAGATTTAACTGAAATAATTCAACAAAGGAATAAAACCTAGAGATGTGGCAGGTGTAAAGCATCCAATATGGATGGCAAGACCCAAGTGATTAGCAACAGCAGGCTTGAGGAGTAAGAAGCCCAGCACTGGTAGCTACAACCCTGTTAGAGCTGGAGACACTGGAAGGAAAGAGGGACTGCCTTAAAGAACTGTAGATATGAAGGCAGGCAGTCACCACCAGGACTCGGGTAGGCAGGAACACTCACCCTGGCCTCTCTCCCACACTTTAGTCTCCTACTGGTGTTTCTTGTTGATCCATTATGACCAGAATCCACAGGGCAAGCTGGCTAATATCCTCTGTGGAGGTCAGCCTCCGAGGACTTAGAACAGAGCAGAAAATGGTGGTGGTGGTGAGGGGGAGGAGGAGGGAATGGATTTAAGGGACAAAACAGAATAACCAGTATGGGTGTGCTTCAGATCATATTGCCTATGTTTAAAATAAACAAAAGAGGGGTGCCTGGGTGGCTCAGTCAGTTAAGTGTCCGACTTCAGCTCAGGTCATGATCTCAGGTTCGTGAGTTTGAGCCCAGCGTCAGGGTCTGAGCTGATAGCTCAGAGCCTTGGGCCTGCTTTGGATTCTGTGTGTGTGTGTGTGTGTGTGAAAAATAAACATTGAAAAATAAATAAAATAAAATAAAATAAAATAAAATAAAATAAAATAAAATAAAGAAATATTTGAATGCTTCTAGTCTTACCCACCAATATGGGACTCAGCATGAATGTAGGACTCAGCATATCCTACTCTGAGCCTCATTACTGGTAAGTGCTCCTGAGATAAACCCTGTATCCAAATTCTGATAATCATTGACTTTGGGGGGAGAGGGGGACTGATTTTCTTGGTAGCCTATCTAGTAATCACGTACTTCTGTGAGATGACAACCTTAGTCATAAAAAGGCAGGAAACCTGAAATCCTACTAACCTGGGTTTACAAGTGAGTTGTTCCCATAACTAACTGGGTGACCATGGATATTCTCTTTTCTGAGTTTTACTTTCCTCTTCCATAATATGAGGCAAGAAGACTGACCTCCAGAAGAGACAACATATAAAATGCACTTAGCAGGTACCAAACATATAGCCAGTAGTCAAGAAATAGTACTTACTGCTATCGTTAGGATCATTAATACAATATTTAGGTATCATCCAAGAGAATGGATGACTAACTTTTCCAGTGTGTTGTCCTTAGGCTGACTGCCTAGATGTCAACCATAATGTTGCCTTCTGCTTACTTACTAAAATGTCTAGTTTGACTTGTCTTCCACCCCAGATGGCTCCGTTTATATAATCAGCCCCTCCATCCATCAAGAGTTAGGCCATCCCTTTGTGTAGTGATCAAATAAATCAGTTCATGACTGAATAAAATAGCGATAGGCATATTATACCAAATATTAGGCAAAGTAAAGCACATTATGGAACAGGAAGGGCCAGAACACCCAAATACAAGTTAAGCAATATTGTAAATGTAACATGGGAAGTCAGCATCTACAAGAAATCTGTAAGAAACTGTTAGTGAAACTGCTAACCAAAAAAAAAAAAAAAAAAAGGCAATCTCTGACATGTATCTATGTATAAATGACAACTGCTAAGAAGATTCAAGAGTGGAAATAATAATGGTAATATAATAGCATTTAAGAAAAAAATAAGGTAAAATCAGGTTCATTCAGCCCAATGACTTCCTGTTACAGCCACAGTAATTTTTGATTACCTTAAAATTCTCATTTAGTGCCAAGTCCCTTCATGTCCAGGACTAAAAATAGGTTTAAATGTCATAACTTCTTGTTCTTTTTCTGTAATCCAGAGCTACTTTTCTGACCTGACACTACTATGTGTAGTAATTTTTCTTTTAATCTTTTTCATTTTTTTCTGTAATCTTATAATTCTTATTGTATTAATATGCTAACAGGTGATGATTTACTGTTTACATGATGCAAGTACATTGTAATGCACTGTAAGCATCTGACAATTACCAATGTTTGCCATTTTTACAACTCGTCTCTTGAAACTCTAAATTCATTTACTAATAACATGAGAAATCTCTTCAATCAGCAATTTCATTGAATTGCACTAGTTAAACTCCCAAAGCCTATGTGATATCATTTTGGTTATTCAGCACGCTTTCTGCCTGAAACTTCTTAGTACTTCTGCATACCCTAAGAAAAATGACAATTATAGTTGAATACCCAGGAGTGCTAAAATGAGAGCTTGCCATTTTTTCCTGAACTTCAATGTACTTTGTCTCCTTTATTGAAATTTATTTTTGAAATTAGTGATTAAGCATAATATATAGGATCAATACTAAATGATTTTTAAAGCATATTAGGTTTTTTTAAAAAAGCATACCTTTATTAGAGTTTAAAAATATAGGGGCATCTGGGTGGCTCAATCAGTTGAGTGTCCAACTTCAGCTCAGGTCATGATGTCACAGTTCTTGAGTTCAAGCCCCACATCAGGCTCGTTGCTGTCAGCCTGTCAGTGCAGAGCCCACTTAGGATTCTCTGTCCCCCTTTCTCTGCCCCTCCCCTGCTTGCACTGTCCCAAAAATAATTTTTTTTAAAAAGAAACAAACATATATATAATATATAACATATATATATTATAATATATTATATATATTATATTATAATATATATAATATATTATAATATAATATATATAACAGGGGTCACCTGGGTGGCCTATTATATATATATAATATATAACATATATATATTATAATATATTATATATTATATTATAATATATATAATATATTATAATATAATATATATAACAGGGGTCACCTGGGTGGCTCAGTCAGTTAACAGTCCAACTCTTGATTTCAGCTCAGGTCATGACTTCATGAGATTTGCACTGATGGTGCAAAGCCTGCTTGGGATTCTCTCTCTCCCTCTCTCTGTCCCTCCTTGGCTTATTCATGCATACATGCACATGCACTCACTCTCTTTCTCTCTAAGTAAATAAACTTAAAAAAGTAAAAATAATAAAAATATAAAATAGGAATCTATATCATAAAAAATAACCTACAACTTATTATTGAATTATTTTTTCATTTTCTTTATATTATAGCAAAATACATAAAATTGGCATATTCAATTATCACAAATTTTAAATCAGATTTCAAAATGTGGCTGTATTACTTGTTTTTTTAAGATTGATCAGTTAGTCCATCTTATTTACATCTATTTTTTTCATCAGTAACTGGTGTAGAATGTGAAGGATAAACATTATTCTATAAAATGCCATAAGGCAAATTATTTATGTTTGCATTTCTGATATCACCTATTAAAAGGCAGCAAGTATACCTCAGTGTCAGGTACATTGGCACTTAGCAAGAGGAAAGACTGACAAAAGAGCACAATTACTACAAACAAGATCGTCTGGGTAGGACTGAAAGGTTTAGATGTAAACATTTTATGTGAAAGGATAATGAGTAGAAATTGGTATCTATTTTCTGAGCTACAACTTGAAACTTGTTTTAAAGAGAACTTTAAGAAACGTATATGTGAAAAAGTACAATATATGTATATGGATACATAACTGTACATATATGCTCTAATTTTTATAGATAAAAGTAATTTATGTTATAGTAAATTAGAACCAGAAAGCTCATATGGCAGAGTTGAGTAGTTGCTACCGATTGTATGTGGTCCACAGAGCTGCAAATATCCACTACCTGGACTTTTCCATTATATGTTTGCCCGCCCCTCTTTAAACCCATGAGGAATGAGCATTAAGTTTCCTTTTACAAGTGCTTAGTTTTTATCCCACAGAAAACAAAGTAAAAGCTATTAAAATCCAACTGTAACACCTGGTTAACAATGTCTGTTGTTTAGCTTCAAAACGGTTCAAACTGAAATTGAATCAAGGAACACTGGGAAACCTTATTGAACAACAGTTCTTTGTAATGATTTCCTGCCTGTGGAGGCCAGTTTTGAATGTATTTTATAGTTGTCTTTCATTTATAAATATATGAACACAAAGACAAATTGTCTATAAAATTACAGTTTTTAGTCTCAGATATTTCACATCACAGTGATGTAAGTTTTAATATTTGTAGATAGTCTGAAAAATAGGTATGAAGGGGCTGTAAAAGGTGGCATAAATCTTACAGCTACCTGGGGCATGTTTTAAATAGTAGGCCTGTAAGGAGTTGCTAAAATAAGGCTTTGTATCCTCAAAACTATTTGTGCAATAAATAATGCACCACACATTCCAGTCTAAATGGAGCATATGGAGGTGGCTAATTTCCATTTTAATCATAAGTATTAAAATTGCATATAAGATTTTATTATTTTAATAATATCTAAAGGAAAATATAACAGCATAAGCCATTTTTATCAAAAGACTATCTGAAAAGACAGATTAGCCCCATTAAGAGAAAATACGCTCTAGTTGCTAGGACCATTAAAAGGTGGGAAATTATTCTTTATTAGCTAAGGTCTTTCCAACTAACTGTTAAAAGCTAAAATAAAAGATCATAAATGATGACTGCCAATTTCAGCTTCAAACTCACAATGGACTGTTTTTATTTCACTTAGAGACACATGCATTTTGTAATGTGCTACCAATTTACATCAGCATGTGATTTTTTTTTTCCCCATTTAGGACAGGGTTCTTCCATGACATTGGGTCAATCATGACTTTGTGATGACAACAGTAGACACAATCTCTGCTCTGTTAGACCTTTAACAACTGAGGATTAAAAACAGATCCTTAACTGGTCTTCAAAAGTAAGTGTTGTTTTCTTTTTAAGTTTTTTAAAATTTATTTTGAGAGACAGAGAGCGTGAGCAGGGATGGGAGGGAGAGAGAGAATCCCAAGCAGGCTCTGGACTATCAGTATGGAGCCCGATGTGGGGCTTGAACTCAGACATCGTGAGATAATGACCTGAGCCAAAACCAGGAGTCCGATGCTTAACTGACTGGGCTACCCAGGCACCCAGAAGTAACGGTTTTGAAGAAGAGCTGAATGCTACGGAAGGGGTGCCAAATTTAGGTTTAGAAAATAGAATTTTCAACTTCCACAAAATTTCTGTGGCAATTTCTTTATAGTCACACTAATGATTAAAATGAATGAATGATGCAAAGAAAAATTTCAATATGGGTATGAAATTTTTAATTAAATCATATTTTTGGAATTTGCCTTAATATGTTACCCTTTATAGTGATTGTTTTTAACCTTTTTATGTAGTCTCATAGAATTCAGACATGTTGAGCAATGGCCTCCCAGAGCAAACCCAGATGCCATCAGAGATCAGTTTGGGCCTAAACTACAAAATTGATTATGTACTCTCAAAGATCCTGCTGCCTAACCTGTAATCACTTTGCAATTTGAAGTTTCCCCCAGCTGCTTATTAACTCTGTGCAGCAGCCCTGACTTCTTAGGCAGCATTTCTGAAAATACTTTTTAAGACCGACCGCAACAGACTCAACAGGGACGATTGTTACAATATACAGATTCCTTGGCCAAGTTGCAGTTTTACTGTATGAGATGCTGAAGGAGGTAGGCCTGGGAATCAGTCCGAAACTAATCATAGAAAGTAGGCTAATGGCAGGGAATGTCATAATGTGTTATCCCTCTGAATTAGGTATTGCAATTTTAAAAGAGTTCTTTATGAGAAAATTACGTAAATTGGAGAAGAGTGTTAAGTTGGAAGGATTTCAGGTGAATTGGAAAGGTTACATAGATATGTAGGAGTTAGTGGTTTTTTTATACTTCTCTACTTATGGTGCACAGTTGGCATCTGGATGATCCATACTTGCTCCAGCTGTATATATGATTTTGACTTATCTAGCTTATCTACCACTTCCTGAGTTGCCTAATAAAAACTAATAGAAAATGTCCTTATTAGGTAGGTAATGGCATATTTGCCTACAAATGTATGCAAATATTAGACATTTTTCAATTTTTAGGAAAACCATGAATGTTAGGTGAGTAATATTTCTCACCAAGTCAGAGTGGATACCTGAATGAGTAGTTTAAATATTTTATGTATTTAGAAACATGGTTCCTGTGACTTTGGATATGGCTTTTCCTTATGTAATTCTTACCTTCAACAAATATCTCTCTTAAAGGAAATTCTTCAACTTCATTTTTTTTAGTATTTAAACCACCTATAAGAAGCCATTCATCTATTATTGCTAAGAGTAAAGTCATTTTTATTTGAAATTGTGTTTTAAGAAAGCCACTTACAAACTGGTGAACAAGTATTAAACCTGAAACATATTATATGAGGATTCAGAATCAAAAGAAAGGGGAGCTTTATAATCATCCTTATAAGAACAAGAAGAGAAAAATCCTACTGTAAATGAGAAAAAGAGGAATTAGAATTGTAATGTTACTTAGGCAAGCCAGAAAAAAACTGAATGGAACAACTATATACCAACTAGACAGCCTAGAAGAAAATGAAAACTTCTCAGAAATGTACAGCCTGCCAAGACAGAAAGAGATAGTCTGAACAGACCAATTATTAGTAAGAAGACTGAATCAGTAATCAAATATATCCCCCCTCCAAAACCTTTTTTTTTTTAAAGCAGGGGTGGGGGGCACCTGGGTGGCTCAGTCAGTTGAGCATCTGACTTGATTTCAGCTCAGGTTATGATCCCAGGGGCATGGGACTCAGCCCTGCATTGGGCACTGTGCTTGGCATGGAGCCTAAGATTTTCTCTCTCTCCCTCTGCCCCTCTCCTCTGCTCATGCTCTCTCTCTCTAAAATAAATAAAATTTAAAAAAAAAATTAAAAATGAATAAATAAAATAAAATAAAATAAAATAAAGTAAAATAAAATAAAATCTCCCTACAAAGAAAAGCCCAGGACCACAGAGCTTCAGTGGTGAATTTTACCAAACATTTAAAGAAGAATTAATGCCAGTCTTTCTCAAACTCTTCCAAAAAACTGAAGCATAGGTAACACTCCCAAACTCATTTTATGTGGCCAGGATTACCTTGATACAAAGCCAGAAAAGGACACTCCAAGAAAACTACAAGCCAAGATCCTTGATGAATATAGATGCAAAAATTCTCAAAAAAATACTAGCAAAATGAACTCAACAGCACATTAAAAGGATCATTAACCACAAGCAACTGGGATTTATCCCTGGTATGCAAGGATAGTTCAATGTATACAAATCAATAAAAGTAATACATCACATTAACAGAATAAAAACACATGATTATCTCAATAGATGCAGAGAAAGCATCTGACAAAATTCAACATCAGTTCATGATAAAAACTCTTAACAAATTAGGTATAAAAACAACATAATCAACATAACAAAGGCTGTGTACAAGAAACCCACAGCTAATATACTCAATGATGAAAAGCTGAAAGCTGTTCTAGTAAGGTCAGGAACAAGAAAATGGTGCACACCCTCATTACTCATATTTGATATAGTACTGGAAGTCCTAGCCAGAGCATTCAGTTAAGAAAAGAAAATAAAAGGGGCGCCTGGGTGGCTCAGTCGGTTAAGCGGCCAACTTTGGCTCAGGTCATGATCTCGCGGTCTGTGAGTTCGAGCCCCACGTCAGGCTCTGTGCTGACAGCTCAGAGCCTGGAGCCTGTTTCAGATTCTGTGTCTCCCTCTCTCTGACCCTCCCCTGTTCATGCTCTGTCTCTCTCTGTCTCAAAAATATATAAACGTTTAAAAAAATTTTTTTAAAAATTTAAAAAAATTAAAAAAAAAGAAAAGTCATCAGAATTGCAAAAGAGAAAGTAAAATTAGCTCTATCTGCATATGACATGATTTTATATACAGAAAATTCTCAAGACTGCACCAAAAAACTGTTAAATCTAATCAACAAATTTAGTAAAGAAAATAAAGTACTGATTAGAAATTTTAAAACTAGAGGTGTGCCTGGGTGTCTCAGTTGGTTAAGCAGCCAACTTCAGTTCAGGTCATAATCTCACAGTGGGTTTGAGCCCCATGTCAGGCTCTGTGTTAACAGTTGGGAGCCTGGAGCCTGCTTCAGATACTGTGTCTCCATCTCTCTCTACCCCTCCCTCACTTGTTTGTTCTCATTCTCTCTCTCTCTCTCAAAAAGAAATTAAAAATTTTTTAATTAAAAAAAAGAAAATTTAAAACTAGGGAATCATTAACATATCAAACACCTACATGGTATGTCCTTGATATTTACATTATCTGATTTAATTTTCATAAGAACTCTGGATTAAGTCTGTTGCTAATTTCAGAGTTTGCAAATGATACAATGGAGGCACAAGTATTAAAAAAACTTTCCATGCTCTGTGTCCTATAGAGGGTTACGTGTATGCTACTTGGTGGCTTTAAGAATGATATATAGCCAAGGTGAGTAAATGCGAAAGCAAAATCAGGACAAGTAATAAGGAAGTCTCACTAACTGAAATGGAACAGATTTTCCATTGACTAATTCAATATGTGGAGAAAGTAATTACCAATATAAAAGTAAATCCAAGCAGTGTACAGGTTTTGACTTCAAAATTCAGTAATTGAGGATTCCGAGGGGAAGATGGCGGCGTAGGAGGACGCTGGGCTCACCCATCCTGCTGATCACTTAGATTCTACCTACACCTGCCTAAATAACCCAGAAAACCGCCAGAAGACTACCAGAACAGATTCTCCGGAGCCAAGTGCAGATGAGAGACCCACGGAAGAGGGTAGGAAGGGCGAAGAGGCGGTGCCCGCTACACAAACTGGCAGGAAGGATCCGGGGCGGAGGGGCGACCCACCGGCCAAGCAGAGCCCCCGAGTCTGGCATGCAAAAGCGGAGGGGCCAGACGGAGTGTGTTCAGACAGCAAGTGGGACTTGACATCTAGAAGATTATAAGCTAACAGCTCTGCTCGGAGAGCTGGAGGGCTGGAGGACAATGGGAAGGAGAGTTGTTGAGCCCCGGATGACAGAGCTCAGCTTGGTGGGGAACAAAGGCGCTCGCCAGCGCCATCTCCCTCGCCCATCCCCCAGCCAAAATCCCAAAGGGAACCGGTTCCTGCCAGGGAACTTGCCTGCACCACGCAAACACTGAGCAAACACCTAACACTGTGCTTCTGCGGATCCATCCCTCTGGGAGTGGGTCTGACTCCCTCCTGGTGCTGCAGGGCCCTTCCCCAAGCGGATCACAGAAGGATAAGAGAGCTGAGCCCGCCCCTCCCACTCCTGTGCACCTGGCCTTATCGACCCCAGCTAATGCGCCAGATCCCCAGCACCACAAGCCTGGCAGTGTGCCAGTAGCCCAGACAGGCCACGCCACCCCACAGTGAATCCCACCCCTAGGAGAGGGGAAGAGAAGGTACACACCAGTCTGACTGTGGCCCCAGCGGTGGGCTGGGGGCAGACATCAGGTCTGACTGTGGACCCGACCACCAATGCAAGTTATTCAAGACAGCACAGGGGAAGTGCCCCGCAGTCCCGCACCACTCCAGGAACTATCAAAAATGACGAAACGGAAGAATTCCCCTCAAAAGAATCTCCAGGAAATAACAACAGCTAATGAACTGATCAAAAAGGATTTAAACTATATAACAGAAAGTGAATTTAGAATAATAGTCATAAATTTAATCCCTGGGCTTGAAAATAGTATAGAGGATAGCAGAGAATCTATTGCTACAGAGATCAAGGGACTAAGGAACAGTCAGGAGGAGCTAAAAAATGCTATAAATGAACTGCAAAATAAAATGGAGATGACCATGGCTTGGATTGAAGAGGCAGAAGAGAGAATAGGTGAACTAGAAGATAAAATTATGGAAAAAGAGGAAGCTGAGAAAAAGGGAGATTAAAAAATCCAGGAGTGTGAGGGGAAAATTAGAGAACTAAGTGATGCGCTTAAGAGAAATAATCTACACATAATTGGTGTTCCAGAGGAGGAAGAGAGAGGGATAGGGGCTGAAGGTGTACTTGAAGAAATCATAGCTGAGAACTTCCCTGATCTGGGGAAGGAAAAAGGCATTGAAGTCCAAGAGGCACAGAAAACTCCCTTCAGACGTAACTTGAATCGATCTTCTGCATGATATATCATAGTGAAACTGGCAAAATACAAGGATAAAGAGAAAATTCTGAAAGCAGCTAAGGATAAACGTGCTCTAACATATAAAGGGAGACCTATAAGACTCGTGACCGATCTCTCTACTGAAACTTGGCAGGCCAGAAAGGAATGGCAGGAGATCTTCCATGTGATGAACAAAAAAAATATGCAGCCGAGAATCCTTTATCCCGCAAGTCTGTCATTTAAAAGAGAAGGAGAGATAAAGGACTTCCCAAACAAACAAAAACTGAAGGAATTCGTCACCACTAAACCAGGCCTACAAGAGATCCTAAGGAGGATCCTGTGAGACAAAGTACCAGAGACATTGCTTCAAGCATGAAATCTACGGACATCACAATGACTCTAAACCCATATCTTTCTATAAAAACACTGAATGTAAATGGACTAAATGCTCCAACCAAAAGACATAGTTTATCAGAATGGATAAAAAAACAAGACCCATCTATTTGCTGTCTACAAGACACTCATTTTAGACCTGAGGGCACCTTCACACTGAAAGTGAGCGGATGGAGAACTATTTCTCATGCCACTAGAAGTCAAAAGAAAGCTGGAGTAGCCATGCTTATATCAGACAAACTAGACTTTAAATTAAAGGCTATAACAAGAGATGAAGAAGGGCACTACATAATAATCACAGGGTCTATCCATCAGGAAGAGCTAACAATTATAAATGTCTATGCGCCGAATACAGGAGCCCCCAAATATATAAAACAATTACTCACAAACATAAGCAACCTTATTCATAAGAATGTGGTAATTGCAGGGGACTTTAACACTCCACTTACAACAATGGATAGATCATCTAGACACACGGTCAATAAAGAAACAAGGGTCCTGAATGAGACATTGGATCAGATGGACTTGACAGATATATTTAGAACTCTGCATCCCAAAGCAACAGAATATACTTTCTTCTCGAGTGCACATGGAACATTCTCCAACATAGGTAACATACTGGGTCACAAAACAGCCCTTCCTAAGTATACAAGAATTGAGATCATACCATGCATACTTTCAGACCACAATGCGATGAAGCTTGAAATCAACCACAGGAAAAAGTCTGGAAAACCTCCAAAAGCATGGAGGTTAAAGTACACCCTACTAAAGAATGAATGGGTCAACCAGGCAAATAGAGAAGACATTAAAAACGAAAATTAAAATACAACAATCCAAACGCTTTGGGATGCAGTGAAGGCAGTCCTGAGAGGAAAATACATTGCAATCCAGGCCTATGTCAACAAACAAGAAAAATCCCAAATACAAAATCTAACAGCACACCTAAAGGAAATAGAAGCAGAACAGCAAAGACAGCCTAAACCCAGCAGAAGAAGAGAAATAATAAAGATCAGAGCAGAAATATATAGAATCTAAAAAAACTGTAGAGCAGATCAACGAAACCAAGAGTTGGTTTTTTGGAAAAATAAAAATTGCTAAACCTTTAGCCAGGCTTCTCAAAAAGAAAAGGGAGATGACCCAAATAGATACAATCATGAATGAAAATGGAATTATTACAACCAATCCCTCAGAAATAGAAGCAATTATCAGGGAATACTATGAAAAATTATATGCCAACAAACTGAACAACCTGGAAGAAATGGAAAAATTCCTAAACACCCACACTCTTCCAAAACTCAATCAGGAGGAAATAGAAAGCTTGAACAGACCCATAACCAGGGAAGAAATTGAATCGGTCATCAAAAATCTCCCAACAAATAAGAGTCCAGGACCAGATGGCTTCCCAGGGGAGTTTTACCAGACGTTTAAAGCAGAGATAATACCTATCCTTCTCAATCTATTCCAAAAAATAGAAAGGGAAGGAAAACTTCCAGACTCATTCTATGAAGCCAGTATTACTTTGATTCCTAAACCAGACAGAGACCCAGTAAAAAAAGAGAACTACAGGCCAATATCCCTGATGAATATGGATGCAAAAATCCTCAATAAGATACTAGCAAATCGAATTCAATGGCATATAAAAAGAATTATTCACCATGATCAAGTGGGATTCATTCCTGGGCTGCAGGGCTGGTTCAACATTCGCAAATCAATCAGTGTGATACATCACATTAATAAAAGAAAAAATAAGAATATATGATCCTGTCAATCGATGCAGAAGAAGCATTTGACAAAATTCAGCATCCTTTCTTAATAAAAACCCTCGAGAAAGTCGGAAATAGAAAGAACATACTTAAAGATCATAAAAGCCATTTATGAAAAGCCCACAGCTAACATCATCCTCAATGGGGAAAAACTGAGAGCTTTTTCCCTGAGATCAGGAACACCACAGGGATGTCCACTCTCACTGCTGTGGTTTAACATAGTGTTGGAAGTTCTAGCATCAGCAATCAGACAACAAAAGGAAATCAAAGGCATCAAAATTGGCAAAGATGAAGTCAAGCTTTCACTTTTTGCAGATGACATGATATTATACATGGAAAATCCGACAGACTCCACCACAAGTCTGCTAGAACTGATACGTGAATTTAGCAAAGTTGCAGGATACAAAATCAATGTACAGAAATCAGTTGCATTCTTATACGCTAATAATGAAGCAACAGAAAGACAAATAAAGAAACTGATCCCATTCACAATTGCACCAAGAAGCATAAAATACCTAGGGATAAATCTAACCAAAGATGTAAAAGATCTGTATGCTGAAAACTATAGAAAGCTTATGAAGGAAATTGAAGAAGATATAAAGAAATGGAAAAACATTCCGTGCTCATGGATTGGAAGAATAAATATTGTCAAAATGTCAATACTACCCAAAGCTATCTACACATTCAATGCAATCCCAATCAAAATTGCACCAGCATTCTTCTCGAAACCAGAACAAGCAATCCTAAAATTCATATGGAACCACAAAAGGCCTCGAATAGCCAAAGTAATTTTGAAGAAGAAGACCAAAGCAGGAGGCACCACAATCCCAGACTTTAGCCTCTACTATAAAGCTATAATCATCAAGACAGCATGGTATTGGCATAAAAACAGACACATAGACCAATGGAATAGAATAGAAACCCCAGAACTAGACCCACAAACGCATGGCCAACTAATCTTTGACAAAGCAGGAAAGAACATCCAGTGGAAAAAAGACAGTGTCTTTAACAAATGGTGCTGGGAAAACTGGACAGCAACGTGCAGAAGGTTGAAACTAGACCACTTTCTCACACTATTCACAAAAAATAAACTCAAAATGGATAAAGGACCTGAATGTGAGACAGGAAACCATCAAAACCCTAGAGGAGAAAGCAGGAAAAGACCTCTCTGATCAGTCGTAGCAATTTCTTACTTGACACATCCCCAAAGGCAAGGGAATTAAAAGCAAAAATGAACTACTGGGACCTCATTAAGATAAAAAGCTTCTGCACAGCAAAGGAAACAACCAACAAAACTAAAAGGCAACCAATGTAATGGGAAAAGATATTTGCAAATGACATATCGGACAAAGGGCTAGTATCCAAAATCTATAAAGAGCTCACCAAACTCCACACCCAAAAAACAAATAACCCAGTGTAGAAATGGGCAGAAAACATGAATAGACACTTCTCTAAAGAAGACATCTGGATGGCCAATGGGCACATGAAAAGATGCTCAATGTCGCTCCTCATCAGGGAAATACAAATCAAAACCACACTCAGATATCACCTCATGCCAGTCAGAGTGGTCAAAATAAACAAATCAGGAGACTATAGATGCTGGAGAGGATGTGGAGAACAGGAACCCTCTTGCACTGTTTGTGGGACTACAAATTGGTGCAGCCACTCTGGAAAACAGTGTGGAGGTTCCTCAAAAAATTAAAAATAGACCTACCCTATGACCCAGCAATAGCACTGCTAGGAATTTACCCACGGGATACAGGAGTACTGATGCATAGGGGCACTTGTACCCCAATGTTCATAGCAGCACTCTCAACAATAGCCAAATTATGGAAAGAGCCTAAATGTCCATCAACTGATGAATGGATAAAGAAATTGTGGTTTATATACACAATGGAATACTACGTGGCAATGAGAAAGAATGAAATCTGGCCCTTTGTAGCAAGGTGGATGGAACTGGAAAGTGTTATGCTAAGTGAAATAAGCCATACAGAGAACGACAGATACCATATGGTTTCACTCTTATGTGGATCCTGAGAAACTTAACAGAAACCCATGGGGGAAGGGGAAGGAAAAAAAAAAGAGGTTAGAGTGGAAGAGAGCCAAAGCATAAGAGACTCTTAAAAACTGAGAACAAACTGAGGGTTGATGGGGGGTGGGAAGGAGGGGAGGGTGGGTGATGGGTATTGAGGAGGGCACCTTTTGGGATGAGCACTGGGTGTTGTATGGAAACCAATTTGACAATAAATTTAAAAAAAAATCAGTAATTGACATATTGTCTCTTTAAAATAAACTACATAAGTACCATAGAGTAAATGGTTTTGTCACCCCCAAATTGTACGTTGACACTCTCATCCCTAGGGTGATGGTATTTGGAGATGGGGTCTTTGAGAGGTAATTAGGTCATGAAGGCAGAGCCCTCAAGATGAGAGCAGTTTCATTTTAAGACTAGATAGGAGAAAGCTTGACTCCTCTTGCTCTCTTTTCTACCATATGAGGACCTAGCAAGAAGATGACCATCTTCAAACCGTGAAGAGGGCTCCTATCAGAATGTGGCCATACTGGGACCCTGATCTCAGACCTCCCAGCTCCTGAACTGTGAAACTAAAGAAACAACTTAATAATTTAAGGATGAAAACCAACATAAATCAATGCTTTAATTTTATTACATTGTCTATCATTACATCTTTACTTTTAGAGCTTAATGGAAAGTTGAGTTTAAAAAACATTCTTTAAGTCATGATATCTGTACAAAGATAATAATTCAAAATCTATTCATGTGTTTTTCTCTGAATATTATCTTATGTTGCTAGAGTGCTCCATTCCTCAGGGAGTCCTATGTTATACCTGGAGAGTGCAAGAAAAGGTCGTTGTTCATCTCTTGAAATCTACAAGAGTTTACCAAAGCCAATTTTTAGAAATAAGAGTTCTGAAAACTAGGTTTCAATTTTTCAAGAGCCTATCCTTTGAGAAAGTCAAGTAGAAACCCCCGCTAGATTAAAGATAGAACCTAAACCAGTGGGAGCATGTGACTTACTTCCAAAATTGAACTGTGAGACAGTACAAGGTTGCATTTCTAGTGTAAAGATTGAGTTGATTTGGAAGAGGAGGAATGCTAACAGGGTATACTCAGGCAGAGAATGTCATTTGTTTACAGAAAAGCTTCCATATGCCCCATTTGAGCACATATCTGCTGTGAAGTCTAGTTGATAGAAGAGAACCAAGCACTGGCATAAGGGTGACCTTTAAGCCAAAAATCATGGCAGGGATCAGGGATATCCAAAGCAGATACTGCCCCCTGCCCCAGTGCCATGCAGGAACAGCTGCAGCTTCAATGGAAACCAACATATTTTAGACCGTCCAGCCCTAGTGTCATAATAAGCTTCCCGCTGTCTGTGATATGACCTGTGGCAACAACAGAAACCAAAGTAATCTAAAAGAGCCTCACATGTAAGTGTGAGATGATTAAAACATAAAAGTAGAAATCAAGACAAGTTAGAGGTATAGACAGTTTATGCAAAATTACTTCAAAAGACAGTAATTCCTTGAGTGAAATTTATTCAGTATTCTTATGGGGCAAGTGAGTATGGGGAGATGCAATTCATTGATTGAGAAGCAGGTGGATATCATCATTCTTGTAATTTTTTTTACTTGGGCAGCTCCAGTTTACGGTGGTCCATGCAATGTATTTGCTACCATCTCCTCAGTATTTATGGTTCCCTAGAATTTCTAGAAATGATGCTTTTCACAATTCTCAAAGCTGCCTTTATGCACAGAAGTCCAATTCAAGGTTCACAACTAAGCACAGAGTTTTACAAAGATAACTGTTAGTGGGAATATTACAATTTTTCCACGTACAGGTTAGAAGAACTAATGAGCAACGTGAATTGTATTAAAGAAATGTATTTTATTTTTTTTCAAAGATTTTATTTTTAAGTAATCTCTACACCCAAGTTAGGCCTTGAACTCACAACCCTGATATGAAGAGTTGCATGCTCTAGGACAGAGCCAGCCAGGCATCCCTAAAGAAACGTATTTTATTTTATTTTATTTTTATTTTTATTTAAAAAAAATTTTTTTAATGTTTATTTATTTTTGACAGAGAGAGAGAGAGACAGAGCATGAGCAGGGGAGGGGCAGAGAGAGAGGGAGACACAGAATCTGAAACAGGCTCCAGGCTCCGAGCGGTCAGCACAGAGCCCGACGCGGGGCTCGAACTCACGGACCGTGAGATCATGACCTGAGCCGAAATCAGACGCTTAACCGACCAAGCCACCCAGGCACCGCAAGAAATGTATTTTAAAATTTACATTTCTCTATCTGAATCACTGTAACTACAAACTGTAAAATGACTACATTTAAAATCAATGTTAATCATATTGTAGTCAAGGATGTTTTTGCTTTACTTTTTTTTTTTTTTTAGTTCTTATTTATTTTTGAGAGAGAGGGAGAGAGACAGACAGGGCATGAGCAGGGTAGGGGAATACAGAGAGGAAGACACAAAACCTGAAGCAGGTTCCAGGCTCTGAGATATCAGTACAGAGCCCAACGTGGGCTCGAACTCATGAACCATGAGATCATGACCTGAGGTGAAATTGGACATTTAACCAACTGAGCCACCCAGGTGTCCTGTTTCTGCTTTACTTTTTAGGAATAGTGGAGCATACAGAATAGGATATTCTAGCCCCATATACACTATCAATTGCCTATTATAAAAGATTTATTGTTACCCAAATGTTATAGAAAAAACTTATTTCCTGAATCTTTAAATAGTTTGGTATTTATGAAGCTTTATTACTTTTTTCTAAGCATGCAGGAATTTCAAAGTATCTTTAAATAGATTATCAAGAAAGAGCAAAGATTATAACACTGAGTAAAAATACTAGGTCAGAGAATTACATTATACAATACTATTTTTATATGGACCCAAAATATGCAAAACTAAACATCGTATTTTTAAGGATACAAACAAATATGACAAAACTATTCTTTAAAGGTAAAGGAATGAGGCCATCTGGTGATTTCTACGTCTGAAAAAGAGAGCTAGAGAATTATTACCAACTTTCCCACTGAGGACAATGAAAACAATTGGATGAACTTTTAAAAATAAATTCCTTAGTGCATCAAACAGCTGATACTAGAATAAGAAATTGCCAGACCAAGATGTAGGGGAAGTTGCAAGAACCAAGAGAAAGAAGCTCAGCACCGAAAGTAATTTTTTTCCTCAGGGCATATGCTTCTTGGAAAGCAATAGCTATAAACGTAAACTAGTTTTTAGTGGCCTTTTGGGGATAGAGAAGCAAGAGAGAGGAGAGTAGAACATACAGATCCATACACCTTAGAGCTAATAGAATTATCAGGGTATAAAATAACTATACTTTCTTTAATATATAATAAGAAAGGCTTGAAAATATATGCAGGAAACAGAATTATAAACATGACATAGCATGTAAGAAAACAAAACAATCACTAGAACACAAAAGCAATTAAAATCAAGAATTCAATATATGTGTTTGATAGCAGATTGATGCAGTTTAAGAGAAAATTACTTAAGTGGAAGTCAAACAAAATTTACAAAGAGAATTCGTTAACTCAACTATAGGTCAGTTTCTGACAGGTCAGAAAATTAATAAAACACAATAAAACAAAAATCCCAAACAACCAAAGAGAGGATAAAAGTCATGGATGATACACTAAGAAGCTCTAATATATTGTTAATATCAGTTAGAAGGAGAAGAGAGGAATAATAAGGAAGAGGCAATATTTGAAGAGATAACGGTTGAAAAAATTACCAAAACTCACGATAGATATCATACCACAGATTCAAGTAACCCAGCAAATCTCCATCAGGATGAAATACACGTGCATGAGCATGCGCGCGTGCACACACACACTCACTAGACACAGTGAAACAGAAAAAAACAATTAAAAATCATCTAAGAGATAACCCTCAAAAGGGAGACAGACTATAAGTCACAGAAGAATTCAGAAGGCAATGAAATCATGGGTTCAGAAAAAAGTTTTTAAAAAAGTAAATTAGGGGTGGCTAAGTGGCTTAGTAGGTTAAGCATCAGACTTTTGATTTCAACTCAGGTCATGATCTTGTGGTTTGTGGATTCGAGCCCTGTGTCGAGCTCTGTGCTGATGGAGCAGAGCCTGCTTGGGATTCTCTCTCTTTCCCTCTCTCTCTCTCTCTGCACGTGCTCTCTCTTTCTCACTTTCTCTCAAAATAAATAAACTTAAAAAAAGTGAAGAAATTCAAAAAATAAAAGCTCAAATACACTTTGCCTATGGTCATACAGATAAAAATTAAGTATGAATAAGAGCAGTTTGGGGCAAAAAGAAACAAAAGAAAGCTAAAATTAGAATTTGCGATCAGTTAGACCTCTAAACGTTGCAATTTAGAGATAAGGAAATCTCTGAAAGGTAGACATTCCTGAAGGAACAAAAAGAAACTTCACACACACGCGCGCGCGCACACACACACACACAAATAATAATGTGTGATTTTAAAATACGCTATGAAATAGTCAAAAGATAATGATATTAAAGTATAGATTTTTTTAACTGGGAGAAAGGTAAAGGTATTAATGAGCATTACATTATGGTGATATTTTTAAAGGCAAGAGAATAATAAATTCAGCATTGAAAATAGTAGTTACCTCTGACAAAGCATGATGAAGATATAAAAAAGAGTCCCAAACTAAAAGCAAGATAATGCTATGCTCTAGTTCTTAAGATGGATGACATGTTCTTGAGTACTTACTTTATCATCATGCTTTTTAATGAATAAAGTATATAACATGGACCAAATATATTTGGAAGTATGTACCAAATATTACATAATTACTTTTAGAAATTACCTTTAATATTGGCCAAGAATTAGAAATCATATTTTATACAATGATGATCTGGTATAAAAGTGAATAAAAGAACTGAATTTTTAAAAGTTCATCAACAAAGTATATTATTTGTATAACACTTCAAAGTCAAGCTTCTCATAATATTTTCATGATTTTATGTGTGACCAATCCAATTTGTTCAATTATCATTCTTCTAGTAGACTGTATTCTTTGCTTAACCAGACATATAATATTTTTTTTCTACTCCCTTCATGATTCACAATTCTGGAAAGTTACTACATACCATAAATACTTATATAATTCTGGATTTATCCCTCACCAATCCTGCAAATTAGCACTATGAAAAAACAGAAAATATATGTCCTACTTGAGAATGAATAGATGCATTGGTGCAGTTGCAAGTAGACATGCTCATTCCAAATAAATACAGTTTCATCATTTTTATAAAAAATGTGGACTGGTGGATTTTATGTCATGTTTATATCAAACATTTAAGAGCCATTTATATGAAAATGAATTTTGTTAATTGACTGTTATCAGTTTGATACAATATTACATTTATTTGTTCCTATTTGTAGTCACTTTTAAGGTTTGCATTTTCAGTTTTTATTTAATCGCATTTTTAGACATATAAACAATATTTATAGGGTTAAAATGTTTTATGCTATTTATGTACAAAAACTAAAATGATAAACTCTACTATATAAATGTGTGTGGGCAAAAGACGTGAACAGACACTTCTCCAAAGAAGACATCCAGATGGCCAACCGACACATGAAAAAATGCGCAACATCACTCATCATCCGGGAAATACAAATCAAAACCAAAACCACAATGAGATACCACCTCACACCTGTCAGAATGGCTAACAACAACTCAGGCAACCACAAATGTTGGTGAGGATGCAGAGAAAGAGGCTTTCTTTTGCACAGCTGGTGGGAATGCAAACTGGTGCAGTCACTCTGGAAAACCGTATGGAGGTTCCTCAAAAAATTAAAAATAGAACTACCCTATGACCCAGCAATGGCACTACTAGGTATTTATCCAAGGGATACAGGGATGCTGTTTCAAAGGGGCACAGGCACCCCAATGTTTATAGCAGCACTATCAACAAGAGCCAAAGTATGGAAAGAGCCCAAATGTCCATTGATGGATGAATGGATAAAGAAGATGTGGTAGAAACATACAATGGAGTGTTCCTCGGCAATCAAAAAGAATGAAATCTTGCCATTTGTAACTATGTGGATGGAACTGGAGGGTATTATGCTAAGCGAAATTAGTCAGAGAAAGACAAATATCACATGACTTCACTAATATGAGGACTTTAAGATACAAAACAGATGAACCTAAGGGAAGTAAAAATCATATAAAAACAGGGAGGGAGACAAACACATAAGAGATTCTTAAATATGGAGAATGAACAGATGGTTACTAGAGGGGTTGTAGGAGGGGGGTGGGCTCAATGGGTAAGGGGCATTAAGGAATCTACTCCTGAAATCACTGCTGCACTACATGCTAACCAACTTGGATGTAAATTAAAGAAATAAATTAAAAGTTAAAAAAAACCAAATGTGTGTGTGTGTGTGTGCGTGTGCAGTACTTAGCTGATTTCAACAGTTTATTATAGTATGTAGCAATTAATCCACGTGATTTTTAAAATCATTATTTCCTAGGTTTTCATATAGAGAATACTTTGTACACGATTTTGATCATAATCCTAATAAGAATCCTAATCCCCTTATAGGTCATTTTAACATTTTATTGGAATATGCCAGTATTTTGTGTACTCACGATCACCTGTAATCGCAGTAATTCTGAATACTGCAGAAGGCACCAAGATATTTGAAAAACCTACAGTGTTACAAAAATCACTTCACAAGTAATAGGTTTTTAAACACATGCTATTTAGAGAACACCTCAGGCTCCCAGGTAGAGCTTATTTACTGACAGTTTAACTTTGATTTGAACAAAGTTGGATATTTTGTTTCCTAGGGGAGGAATATTAAAAAGTAGAAAATTATAATGTTTGGGGGAATAAAGGAGCTATTAGGGATGCAGTCATAGCGCCTCTCTAAGATAGCTGATGGTCGAATAGAGGAAAGACTTAGAAAGTCTTTAAAATGCAGCATCCACTTTGCATCAATGAATATTTTATGTTTCAAAAAGACCAAAAGGTACTAAGCAAACCCCAAAATTGCAAACAAAGATAAACGAATCTAAGGCTCTGTCAGACCTATTACAGGACCACACAGAAAAATTAATAAATTCATTTTGCTTACTATAGTTAGTGGATACTATATCCACTAACTAACTAAATACAAATAGACTAAATTCTAGACATGTACGAGTTCCTCTTAGAAGACTATAGTTAGTGGATACTTTTTCAGAATAAAAACCTTCAAGGAAATACTGAATTTTATAAAGTTTGTTGTCTGTAGGGGTATTGGTATACTGATTCTAAACTACACTGTGTATATCATAGGATAGTGCAAATGATAGATATACTGATGTTACTGTAAACCAAGTTTCTCCATGTGGGAAAGGGAGATAAAACTATTAAGTAGGGGCAAGTAAGCCTGTAGTGTATATGTGAATTAGAAGGATCAGTGTGAGTGCCTTATACAAGAATTCCATCTCTACTCAAAGAACCTATAAATAATGGCACTCAGAGCACTGAGCACCAGTGTATCAGTCTGGGCCAAATGAGGAGATAGAAATTACAGTGTGGCTTTAAAAGGGGGATGTTTAATAAAAGATAATAATCTGGGATATAGCATTGACTATAAGATATACCAAAACTCTATATGGTGCTCTTTGGCTGAAGGAGAGGACCCAAGCAAGGATACCATGGAAGGGAGCCCCTTCCCAAGGCTGGGTTTCAGACCTCACTGGTGAAAGGTGTAATTCAGTCCCCTCAACTGCAGAGAAGTTTCCTTGTTTCCCAAAGCCAGAACTGGTCTAGAAACACTAGACAAGCAAGAGGCAACCTTTCAGAGTACAGGCAAAGAAGAGGGCACTGAGCAGCCAATCGGCAACCACCCGTGTGTGTGTGGGTATGTGGGTACACACGTGCACAAAGGAGGTGAAAACCCTGTGGGCCACAGGTGAGCAGCATGGGGCCTGCAGAGGGATTTGGCAGCTGTAGGGAAGAAGCCCTGGAGGCACTGGTATTGCCAGACCAAAGAAACCAAGTTGCCAGGGACCATACAATCTGGGTGCAACATGGGGCACAGGTCTACCCTATGGCCTCCCACCTACGCAGCTGTCCCACCATGCCCCAGAAGGGCCGTTTTCTCCAGCAGTGACCGTCCAGTGCCCTCTTTTGAGAAAGCTTAACATCACGCTCACTTCCCAGGAGATAAGCCTAAAAAAATGTGTGTATTATCATAGAGTATATGTTGCAGTGTGCAACTGGAACCAAGAGGCAATAAAACAGATTACTGTCACAACATTTAACACCCAAATATTTGTTTCTCAAAACCTCTACTCTTTAAAAAGACCAGGGTGGGGCGCCTGGGTGGCTCAGTCGGTTGAGCGACCGACTTCGGCTCAGGTCATGACCTCATGGTTTGTGGGTTCGAGCCCCGCATCAAGTTTTGTGCTGATAGCTCAGAACCTGGAGCCTACTTCTGATTCTGGGTCTCCCTCTCTCTCTGACCCTCCCCCACTCATGCTCTGTCTCTCTCTGCCTCAGAAATAAACATTAAAAAAATAAAAAATAAAAAATAAAAATAAAAAGACCAGGGATCCTTGAACAAAAGATTGATTCTAGATCTGGATATGGAAGAAACTAAAAGCTTAGAATTTCTTGCCAAAGACTTGCTCCAATATCAATGAGAATACGTCAACTTGAATAGGTTCCCACTGGCCAAATTTTGTTCAACTGACCACCAAAAAGGCTAGTGACAGTAAAGGCTAGAACACAATTTGGTGGTGGTAGGGGAATCGATTAAGTCTGTAGTAGTACTCGAAAAGATGGAAGGGTGAAGGAAGACAAAGTTCTTCATAGAAGAATGACAGCTAAAAATATATATGGAATAAAACAGAAAGTCACAATTAGCAATAAACAAAGTGATCTTGGGTTTAGGCGGGGTATCAATGTACGGTGAAACCAATGACTGCAAGTTCTTGGGGACTTCCATATTCACTACCTTGAAAAGTGTCACCCCACTGGTTATAACTGCCAAAGAAAGGGTGTCTTTATCATAGGTAAACATGGAGATGGGGAGAACTCCAACTTACCGGCATAGCATCCCCAGTCACGGAGCAAAGTGACATTATGTGTCTCTTTGATGTGAAGCATCAGGGGCTTTCAATATTTTACACCAAGGAGCAGGCATTTTACTTCCGCAACACTTGGGATCTGAGCACTGGTATTGCAAGGAACTTTTTGTGATGCTTCTCAGGCTGACACCCATGTTCGCCGGATGGGAGAGACCGCTCTCCTGCGCTGGTGCCCCATTTTTGGTTCCTGGGACATTCCTCTTTGCTCACCAGACTCGTGAGAACCTTTCTGCACATCTCCTTCTCCATCAGCCCTGATGCCCTTTCCTGGTCTCCAGGGACTTCCTGCCGGGCACTCTCGGGGGAATTCCCTTGTCTCTCCCGCTCCGTCCTCAGCCCTCAGCAGCTGCTCATCTGCCTTGAAAGGCCTCTAGTGCCTCGAGGGAATTTTTAACCGGTGCTTGCCCTGCCTGCAGTTTATAAAGGTCATGCTAAACATTTGCTAGGCCTTGGAACGAATGCTCTCATTTCACCAGCTCTAAGCTCTGCCTTCAGATGGCAGCTGGCTGGTCCCACATGCCTCGGGGATAACCTCTCTGAGCCCTTCCTGCTTGCACCACTCCTGCACATTTAGAGAAAGGTGGTAGGAAAGGTGTGGCAGGTCCAGCCAGACTCACTCTGGCTCAAGATCCGCAGGATTCTAATCCATCAGGAGATCCCACTCACTGCCCTTCAACTTTGTTCACTACCTGAGCTGGTTTGTCCCGAATTCTGTCTGTGGTAGGTGTCTTCTCCTACCATTGCTCCACCAGAGTGAAGGCAAACGTGTACGTCTTCTAAGAGGAACTCGTACATGTCTAGAACTTAGTCTATTTGTATTTATTTGCATCCTCAGCTCTACTATATGCTTAAGAATTTTGCATGTCTAATATATTCAGCTTGCTATTATCATTAAAACGGCAATAACTATTGGAGAGTTTTTATATACTAACTGGAACTGCAAGTCTTTGGATGTTTTTTTAAAACCACTTGTAGAATTGGAGCACCTGGGTGCCTCACTGGGTTAGACATCAATTTCGACTCAGATCATGATCTCACGGTTCTGGGAATTGAGCCCCGCGTCCGGCTCGGTGCTGACACTGTGGAGCCTGCTTGGGATTCTCTCTTTACCACTCTTTCTGCCGCTCCCCTGCTCTTTCTTTCTCTCTCCCTCCCTCTCTCTCTCTCTCTCTCTCTCTCTCTCTCTCTCTCTCTCCCTCCCTCCCTCTCTCTCATAATAAATATTTTTTTAAAAATTAAGAAAATAAAAACACTTATAGAATACAGCTTATACAGCTCCTCCCAAAGAGGTATGCTCTATTCCTCTGCATGTAATGTTATCTGCATGTAAGGTTGTCCTCTGCATGTAATGTTAAAATGCAGTTCCTTGGGGGCACCTGGGTGGCTCAGTCGGTTAAGCGTCCACCTCTAGCTTTGGACTCAGGTCATCATCTCATGGTTCCTGGGATCTAACACCACATCGGGCTCTGTGCTGCCTGCTTGGGATTCTCTGTCCCCCTCTCTCTCTGCCTCACCGCCCCCCCCCCCAACTTGAGCTCTTTCTCTTTCAAAATAAATAAAAATTAGAAAAATTTCTTTAAAATGGGGTGCTTGGGTGGCTCAGTCCATTGAGTGTCTGACTTTGGCTCAGGTCATAATCTCACAACTTGTGGATTTGAGCCCTGTATCTGGCTCTGTGCTGACAGCTCAGAGCCTGGAGCCTGCTTCGGATTCTGTGTCTCCCTCTCTCTCTACCCTTCCCCTGCTCACACTCGGTCTCTCTCTCCTTCAAAAATAAATAAACATTCAAAAAAATTTGAAAAAATAATTTATCTAAAAAATGCAGTTCCTTGGACACATTTCCAACATAATAGCTAACAAGAAAGAAAACCTTTGAATAACACATCTGCATTAGTTTTCTATTACTACTGGAACAAAGGATCACAAACTTGTTGGCTCAAAAACAAACAAAAATCCTATCTTACAGTTCTGTAGTCATGAGCCCAACACAGGGCCCAGGGGGCTAAAATTAAGGTCTTAGTGGGTCTATGCTCCTTCTGGAGGCTTGAAAGGACAATACATTTCCTTCCTTTTTCCAGCTTTTAGAGGCAACCTGCATTTCTTGGCCTGTGGTCCCCTTCCTCTGCTTTCAAAGCCAGCAGTGTTGCACCTCCAAGATGCTTTCTCAAATGGCCACAGGCCTTGCTCTAACTCTTCTGCCTCCCTCTTTCACTTATAGAGACTCTTGGGATTACATTGGGCCCGCCTGGACAATACAGGCTACTCTCCTCAAGGTCAGCTGAGTAACAACCTTCATTCCTCCCTGCCTCATTACCTGACACACTGACAGGTTCTGGGGATTAGGACAGATATATTTAGGGGTCAGAGAGCATTATTCTGCCTACTGCAAGATGACTCATCGCTTGCCCTTCAAAATTCTCTGAAATTAATTAGTGTCCTTCAAGGACACAATTCTAGTTCTTCAGAAGTTTATACAGACTATGAGTAACCCTAATTGCATTCACACAGAAACCATTATGACCATTTGAAAAATATAGTTACCAAATGAAGACAGCGGCACCCCCAAACCTAAAATCATTTTTTAGCATTAATAAATTTTCCTGGACAGAAATGTTTTTTATGCTTTTATAATACAAAATTTAAAGAAAAATGCATGTAGAAATTTAACATTAAATTTATTTTCTTAAATAAAAAATTAAAAGCAAATTACATGTTAAAGTGCATATTGTAGGAAATATTCTATTGGCATGTCCTAACTAGCTTGAAGCTATTATCAAATATCCCTCTGATAAGGGGAAAAATATCTATGTCTTGCTTTGGAGACATCATACTATGAAGTGAATAATATGCTGAGAATTGGCTGGCAGAAAGCAAGTCATTTTTTATAATAATCCGAGCATTTTAATGGAGAGCTATTTATCAAGCTTTCCTATTATCACTTGGTATTTGAACCATAAAGGTAATTAACTAGGAATAAGTGAACCGAATAATATGCCTACACCTGTCCACCCTTTATCAGCATGACTTTATGATGCACAGTGGTAGGAGAAACATTTTAGCTGTGAGGCAAAAAATAAAATATTAATGCTTTTAATATTGAATGCCTTTATGCCTTTGGAACAATGATTCAATAATCTGAGCCAGGCCTTGGGATTTAAAGGTGTGAGGGTCACACCTGAATAGCATAGCAGTTCCTTTACCAGCCCCAAGCATTCTGACTTAAAACTTCCAACTGAAACTAAAATTCCTTCCTAAGTTTAAATGATACCTAGCATTATTTAGGAATATTGCCATGCCCACTAGCTGTAAGGATTGATAGCTAGAATTTAATTTTTAACATACTGTTTGTGGGACTCTGGCATATTTATAGAATTGCTTAATCATAAATAATAAAAGTTAAAGTAATAACAATCAAATGTCAGTACAAATATCAGGCCTTTGTTTTCCTAATTTTGAGATGATAGACCATCAAAGGGATTATTATATCTGAAATGTAGCAAGATAACTTGATGAATGAAAGCATGGGTTTTTTTTGTTTTTTGTTTTGTTTTTATGGATACAGAACTAGGGACTTGGAAAACAACATACAGGTGTGGGCCATAGAGAGAAAGTAGAAAGTAAAATCTAAACAAAGTAATTAAATAATTTAACTGAGGCCCAAGAAAGTAAATGGTTTACCCATCAAAACTCAAGGATATTGGACATAAGGTCTACGTCAGAAGTTAAAGGTCAAAAGTCAGGGGATAGGAAGAGATGAGAGGAAAGGGAACAAAAACCAGAGGTATAGAGCCAGTTTTCAGCCATGAGTACACACTTAGTACACCTGCCTCATACTATGGCCCCATCCCTGGATTTTCTCTCATGTATGTCAGCAAGCAATTAAGGCAAATGTGTTTCTTGAGATTCCAATGTATGGCCCCTCTTGAGAATTTTTACATTAATTTGTAATTCAAAATTCAGGGTCCAAGTCAATGAATGCAGAAGTGAAGAGTCAAGTGTGTCAATCAGCATTAACAAGAATGAAATATATAAGGGCTTAATTAAACCTCCTGTGATTTTTCTGACCGCCTCAGGTTTCACACAGGCCTTATGGGCATGGTGATATTTGGGGGAACAGGTGCACGACCAGTTATAGGTATCAGCAGCAGAGGAAAAGCATCAGAGGAGTCAGTTTATAGAACATTATAAAGATGAAACAGTATGTGACATCATGGAGAAAAACCAGTAAGTTGCTGGGCTTATTTTCATTTTAAATCATTTGTTTGGCTTTGTCCATATACAGCATCTAAAAAAATCCCTGGCATATGAAGAGTCAACTTAGCAAAAAAAAGAGAATGACAGCTCTGTACTATGAAAATTCTACTATTCAACTGGCACAAAAATAGACACAGAGATCAATAGAACAGACCAGAGAGCCCAGAAATAAACCCTCACTTATATGGTCAATTAGCCTATTAAAAAGAAGGCAAGAATATACAATGAGAAAAAGATAGTCTCTATAATAAATGGTACCGGGAAAACTGGACAGTTACATGCAAAAAAATGGAAGTGGACCACTATCTTACACCATACACAAAAATAAACTGAAAATGGAATAAAGGCCTAAATCTGCGACCCCCAACCATAAAACTCCTCCAAGGAAGCATAGGCAGCTATCCCTTTGACATCAGCCTTAGTAACATTTTGCTAGACTTGTCTCCTCAGGCAAACAAAAATAACAAAAAATAATACAAAAAAAACCCTCAAAAAATAATAATAAAAAACTACTGGGACTACTCCAAAATAAAACCTTTTGTACAGCAAAGGAAACCAACAAAACAAAAAGGCAACCTACTGAATGGAAGAAAATATTTGCAAGTGATTTATGTGGTAAGGGCTTAATATCCAAAATATATAAAGAGCTCATAAAACTCAACACCAAAAAAAAAAAATCCAATTAAAAAATGGGAAGAGAACCTGAATAGACATGTTTCCAAAGACGACAGCCAAAGGGCCAACAGAGATCTACAAAGATGCTCAACTTCACTAATTATCAGGGAAACGGAAATCAAAACCACAAGAAGAAATCATCTAATACCTCTCAGATGGCTAGAGTCAAAAAGACAAAAAATGGGGTGCCTGGTTGGCTTCGAAGAGTGTGAAACTCTTGATCTCAGGGTCATGGGTTCGAGCCCTATGTTGTGTGTAGAGAGAACTAAAAAAGTTTATTTTAAAAGGACAAAAAAATAACAAGGATTAGCAAGGATGTGGAGAAAAGGGAATCCTTCCGCACTATTGGTAGTAATGTACATTGGTGTAGCCACTGTGGAGAAAAACAGTATGGGGGCTCCTCAAAAATATCAAAAATAGAAATACCACATGATTCAGTAATTCCACTACTGGGTGTTTACTCGAAGAGAATGAAAACTCCAGCTGGAAAAGAAAAGATATATGCTTCCCTATGGTTACCACCGGATTATTTGCAGCAGCAAATATATGAAAGCAACCCAAGTGTCATCAACAGATAAATGAATAAAGAATGTGGGGGATAGATAGAGAGATAGATAGATAGATATAGATATATATAAATATATCTATATATATAATGGAATATTACTCAGCCATAGACAAGAATGAGATCTTACCATGTGTGACAACATGGATGGACCTAAGAGGGTATTATGTTAAGTAAGTCAGACAAAGACAAATACCCTACGATTTAACTTATATACGAAATCTAATAAATGAATGAACAAACAAAAGCAGAAACAGACTCATAAATACAGACCACAAACTGATGGTTACCAGAGGTGCAGGGTGTGAGGAAAATGAGTGAAGGGGAGTGAAAGACACATGCTTCCAGTTAAGGAATGGGGAAGTCACAGGGATGAGAGGTACAACACAGGGAATATAGTCAGTGGTGTTATAATAGTGTTGTACGGTGACAGATGGTAGTACACTTGTGGTGAGAACAGAATAACATACACACTTGTTCAATCGCTATGTTGCACACCTGAAACTAATGTAACATTCTGTGTCAACTATACTTCAATAAAAAAATTCTACCATTCAGAACTGGGGAGGAGTGTTATACCTTAAAAAAAATAAGGCCATATGGTCGTATACTGATACCTGTGTAACTAATGATGTATTGTATAATAATAACAATTATTCATACAGTTGTAATATATAAATATAGCTTGCCCCATTCCATAAAATGCCTTAAATTGTTTCATTCAAATTGTTCGTTAATGATGAATATGTAGAAATTAAAATACATGCTACATA